>NC_133650.1:284063286-284260641 GCF_009905375.1 Apium graveolens | reverse complement strand
TTCCGCTGCCTAGAATTGATACTTTGATTGATGCCACTGCTGGACATGAGATGCTGAGTTTCATGGATGGATTTAGCGGATACAACCAGATCAAAATGCATAAGGATGACATTCCAAAGGTATCATTTATCACTGACTTTGGTGTTTATAGTTATCTTGTTATGGCGTTTGGTCTCAAGAATGCAGGAGCCACCTATCAAAGGTTGGTGAATAGAATTTTTAAGGATCTTATTGGTAAGACTATGGAAGTCTATGTTGATGACATGTTAGTCAAGAGTCTAGTAAAGACTGATCATATAGCCCATTTAAGGGAAGCTTTTGAGGTCCTGAGGTACCACAAGATGAAGTTGAATCCTACGAAGTGTGCTTTCGGAGTAGGATCTGGAAAATTCTTGGGACTGATGGTCTCAAAGAGGGGAATTGAGGCTAACCCGGATAAAATAAAGGCGATCCTGGACATGGAACCACCAAAAACTGTTAAGGATGTTCAGAAGCTTACAGGAAGGGTTGCTGCGCTAGGACGATTCATCTCCAAGTCGGGGGACAAGTGTTTGTCATTCTTCAAATCGCTAAAGAGCATCAAAGACTTTGTATGGAGTGAGGAAAACCAGAAGGCATTTGAAGAGTTAAAGAAGTATATGGCCCAGGCCCCGTTGTTGGCCAAGCCAGTTCTGAGTGAAATTTTATTCTTGTACTTGGCTGTTTCAGAGAGCGCCTTGAGCGCGGTGTTGGTTAAGGAGGAATTGAAAGTCCAGAAACCCGTATACTATGTCAGCAAAATTTTGCATGGTGCTGAGTTGAATTATTCAGCTATTGAGAAATTCGCTTTAGCCTTGGTAATGGCTTCGAGAAAACTGCGTCCTTATTTTCAGGCTCACCAGATTGAGGTGCTAACAAATCAGCCCCTGAGAAATATCATTCACAGTCCCAAGGCAAGTGGGAAATTGATTAAGTGGGTAATAGAGCTGGGAGAGTTCGATCTCAAGTATAAGCCACGTACGGCAATAAAAGCCCAGGCACTAGCTGACTTTGTGGTGGAATGTACCATACCCAACCAAGAAGCCGGAGGGCAGGAAGATGCCATACCTCAAGACAAGGGAGTCGATGATGGGGGCAAAGAGAAGGATGATAAAGAATATTAGGTTCTCTATTTTGATGGGGCATCAAAAATGAACTCCAGTGGAGCAGGATTGGTTTTGCAAAGCCCTGATGGGTTCTTAATTGAGTATGCTATGAAGCTAGACTTTCCAACCACAAACAATGAGGCAGAGTATGAAGCCCTGATAGCTGGCCTTGGTCTAGCTGGGACACTTAGAGTCAAAAACTTAAAGGTCCGTGGAGACTCGAAGCTGATCATATCCCAGGTAAAGGGAGAATTTGAGGCAAGGGATGATACGATGGCTAAGTATGTTCGCCTAGTAAGGGCTGTGATGACCCAATTTAATGAATGCCATGTTGAACACATTCCAAGGGAAGAAAATGCTAAAGCAGATGCGCTATCAAAGTTTGCTTCATCTGAGATTGAAGAAAGTTCAGGAAGTGTGTACTTCCGTGTTTTGAAGACACGAAGCATAGATGTTAAGCTTGTGGCTCCCATAGGCTTGGGGACGTCATGGATTGATCCCATCAAGGCTCACATTCAGACCGGTTGGTTGCCAAGCGATGCAACTGAGGCACGGAAGTTAACTATTCGAGCACTAAGGTACTCCTTGATAGATGGAATTCTGTATAAGAGATCTTTCGTGGTTCCTTACTTGAGGTGTCTCAGGCCCGACGAGGCACGCTTGGCTCTTGAGGAAGTGCATGAAGGTATTTGTGGGCAACACTTGGGGGGCAGGGCCTTGGCTCATAAGATAACCCGTTTAGGCTTCTATTGGCCAGAAATGATGGCTGATGCCAAAGAATATGTGAAGAAGTGTGATCGCTGTCAGAAGCATGCACCAGTTGTTAGACAACCCCCCGAGATGCTGACCTCTATCAACTCACCTATTCCCTTTTCCATGTGGGGGATGGATATTCTAGGACCTTTTCCTATGGCCACGGCACAAAGGAAATTTCTGATTGTAGCCATTGATTATTTCACCAAGTGGATCGAAGCCAAACCCTTGGCCAAAATCACAACTAAGCAGGTTGCACAATTCCTGTGGGAAAACATTATGTGCCGATATGGAATTCCCCGTATCCTCGTTACTGACAATGGAACACAATTCAACAATGAGGAATTTAAGAAGTATTGTGAAGAAAATGAAATTGAGTTACGATTCACCTCTGTGGCTCACCCGCAAGCCAATGGGCAAGCAGAGGTAGCAAATCGGATAATCCTGGATGGACTAAAGAAGAGGATCGAGAAGTCAAGAAATAATTGGGTGGATGAAATACTTCTAATATTATGGGCCTACAGGACTACCTGTAGAGTCACGATAGGAGCAACTCCCTTCATGTTGGCATATGGGGCAGAAGCAGTAGTTCCAGTGGAGATATCACATTCCTCTCCAAGGATTCAGGCTTTCAATGCAGAAGAAAATGAGGAAGGGCAGAGGTTAGCCCTGGATTTAATCGATGAAGTGCGAGATAAAGCACATGCAAAGATAGTAGAATATCAGAAAAAAGGCTTCATTCTACTACAACCTAAGGGTTAAAGAGAGGTTTTTCAAACAAGGTGACCTAGTCTTGAGAAAAATAGAGGCTTCTGGTGTCGGACAGAAAGGCTTACCCCGAATTGGGAAGGGCCGTACAGAGTCAAGAGCGTTCAGGGTAGAGGAACCTACAAGCTGGAAAATATGGAAGGTTTTGAAGTCCCGAGGACCTAGTACGCACAAAACCTGAAGGTTTACTACGTGTAAGATAGGCGAAGTACGATTCTCATTTGTCATTGTGACAAGTAGGTTTAAAAGCACCTTGAAGCTTTGCTTGCGTAGGATTTTATATTCCAGTAGAATTTACATTGTCTAGTTATTGTTGATTAGGGTCGAACCCATACTGTGTAAGGTTTTGGAAAACCAGACTTCATATTAAAGAGTTTGAAATTATTTCTATCTAAGGATGTTTAAAGTTCAAATGCGTATTAAGATTGTAAAGTTAAAACAGAAAGAGGCAAGAAAAGCAACATATGAAATATAACCCCGAAGGGTAACAAGTTTAGATATGAATAAAGTTCAAAAAGAAGATATACAAAAAGTTAGGCCTTGGAAGGCTGAGATTCCTCAGAACCACTATCTGAAGTCTCCTCGGAAGTCTCAGTCGTTCCTTCGGACGTCTCGGTTGTCCCCTCCGAAGTCCCTGTAGAAGTTCCCTCTGCAGGAGATGCTGGCTGTTGAGGCGCTGCTTTTGGAGGCTCTTCCACCCTGGCCTTCTTAGCGATAGGCTCAAACTCCTCTTCGGAAGAATCTTCCTCCTCTCCGTCCTTGATCATAGCAAGCTTCTCAGTAACACCTCCAAGCTCTGGAACCCGCACAGGGCAAGGAAAGGGGGACTGCTCAAGGACCTCTGGAAATTCATCCTGGATGGCCTCCACAGCAGCATCCCAACCCTCTTTATAGCTAACTGGGTGAAGAAGGGCATCATGCTCCACCATCAAGTCCTTCAATTCTTGGGTGTCCATCCAGCCATCAAAGGCTTTGTCCTTCTGCGCCTTCAGAATGACATT
Source organism: Apium graveolens (assembly GCF_009905375.1). Lineage (NCBI taxonomy): Eukaryota > Viridiplantae > Streptophyta > Magnoliopsida > Apiales > Apiaceae > Apium > Apium graveolens. Next base: position 284,256,995 of record NC_133650.1, on the reverse strand, counting down.
TTCGGCCCGGGCCGTCTCCAGGTCAGAAGTGGAAGAGGCCAGTTGAGCTTCAAGGGCCTCTATTTTTTGGTTGGCCTCCTCCAACTTCTTATTGGCATCTTCCAGGCCAACCTTCCAAGCCTTAGCTTGGTGAATTGCCCCTTGGAAATGGGCGTTAGCCTGCAAGAAAAACAGTGAAAGTTTAGAAAAGAAACATGGAAAGATAAGTATGAAGGGCATAAGTAAAGGACGTACCGTCGCCAGAGCCTGGGCTCCAAATAGCTCATTCCCCTCTAAGTCCTGTTGAAGGACAAAATCTTGATAATCCACCGGGGAGATGGAATGCTTAGACCATTCCTTGGACAGCGCCGTGCTGCCCATAATTGAGTCCTTGCCCCGGATCCCCCAAGCAGGTTGAAAATAGGCCCCTGGCCTCTGCTTGGTGCGCAGAACTTGGCTGGGGCCTTCCTCATCTGGCTCCGTTGCCTGAAGAAGGAACTCGGGGAAGCGGTCACCCAGTCGAGGGTCTTTAAAGATCTTCCCGGCCCTCTTCATCCTGGTTGTCTCCAGGTCCTTCAGCTTGGTAGCCTCCTCAATCTTCTCAGCCACTGCAACAAACAAAGTCAGTTGAAAACCAATGAAATAAAAGTGCAGGAAATAAAGGAGGTAAGAAAGGGAACTTACTTTTCTTATTAACGGGCGAAAGGCCGCGTTCTACCAGGACGGTCTCCCGGATAAGGTCCCAAGAATGGGAAGTACCGTTGTCTTGCATAAGGAGGTTGAAACCTCTAGCCTCCTCCTCAGACAAAGTTATGTCATTTGGGCTCCCGTCCACGGCCAGCCCAAAGGATGATCGAAACAGGGAGCCCCAATCTCCACCTTCCCAAATAACAAACAAAAAATCTTTCTTCCACCCCAAGTTGTTGTCAGGGATGGACTTCCCATTCACGATATGGGGGATAGTGGGGCGCTGGTTGATAGAAACCCAACCCGGACTTTTATCAGGGCTGTTTTTAAACTGAAAAATCTTCCTGAAGACAGCAACAGATGTGGGGACGTTGTGCTTGGCGCATTGCGACAGATAGCACATAATCAACCTCCAGGAATTAGGGGGAAGTTGGCAAGGGCTGATGCCCACATCAGCCAGTAGCAAAGGAATGAATGAATGAAAAGGGAGTCTAATACCTGCCCTTAGAGTATCCCTATAGACGTATAGCGCGTCCTTCTTCCACTGACAGGCCCTGTCGGCCGGACCCGCAAGAACCAACTTAAAAGGCTCCTTAATTTTGAAGCAGCTGCTCAACTTTTCCAGCTCCTTGGGATCCCGTAAAGCACTAATATGATCGTGCGCGTCCAGATGCGCATCAGACGGATACTCGTCCCCTCGAGTGTTAATCATGTCGATTAAGGAAGTATACCTCGATCGAATAGGAAAATCGTTGGACTTTCTAGCCACGTTCATCTTGGCCAAGCGAGTCATTCTTTTGTCAGCCATCTGAAAAAAGTAAGGGGCACGTAAATAGGCTATCTTAAAATGGCACACAATGGAAAAATAGGCACGAAAAGCAAAGGGAGGAATCTTACCTGAAGAAGCGCTCCTGAAAAAGGCTTTGAGCTCCGACTTGCTGTTATTCCTCTGAGAATCTTAGCAGGAAGATAAAGAAGAAAACTAAGAAATGAGAAAGTGAGGAGTAATAGTCTTTCCTCATTCCTTTATATAAGAGGAAAAGGAAGTTGAAGGGACGAAAAGCCCATTGAAAACAAAAGCCCATAAGAAAAAGCCCAGAAAAAGGAATATTTTAGAATATTCCTAGGAATTCTAGAGCATTCTGAACATGGTGTATTAAGCCCAGTAATATTTGGTAAAGCCCAATAAAGAGGCCCAGAAATATTTGGTAAAGCCCAATAAAGAGGCCCAGAAATATTTGAAAAGCCCAATAAAGAGGCCCGGAAATATTTGAAAAGCCCAATAAAGAGGCCCAGAAATATTTGAAAAGCCCAATAAAGAGGCCCAAAAATATTTGAAAAGCCCAATAAAGAGGCCGAGTAATATTTGAAAAGCCCAATAGAAAAAGTCAAGCCCAAATCCAATTAGGATTTGGAAAATTCAATTTTAGCCCTAAAAAATGTAAGGACCAATGGAGAAGGCTAGAAAAAGACCAGAATCCAGGTCGAGATCCAGGTCGTGAATCCTGCCCAAAATCTTTCGAGCAGACACCCGAAAATAACGGGTAATAAAGACCAGAATTCAGGTCGAAATCCAGGTCGTGAATCCTACTCGAAAACTTTCGAGCAGGCACCCGAAAATAACCGGCAAAAAAGACCAGGATTCAGGTCGAAATCCAGGTCGTGATCCCTGCCCGAAATTTTTCGACTAGGCTCACGAAAACAACGGAAAAAATAGGATTAAATTGAAGTCAAAATTTCGACCAGGAATGAGGTCGAATTAGCCAAGCATCTTTCAGGAATAAAGAATAAAAACCCAGGTCGAATTTCGACTAGGATCCTGGTCGAAATCCAGGTCGTGGATCCTAGTCGAAATCCTTCGACCAGGAATCAAGAAAATCAAAGAATTTTCGACCAGGATTCAGGTCGAAATTTCGACTAGGATCCTGGTCGAAATCCTAGTCGATGGGTTCAAGATCAGAAGCTAAAAGTGGGGAATTGACGACCTAGATCCAGGTCAAAATTTCGACTAGGATCCTGGTCGTGAATCCTAGTTGAAATTCTTCGACCAGGATGACAAGGCTGACCCCTATTTTCGACTAGGATCCAGGTCGAAATTTCGACTAAGATCCTGGTCGAAAAAGGGCTGGAAATCTGAAAAATCCCAGAAAATTAGGGAAAATCCAGAAAATTAGGGGAAAATCCCAGAAAATTAGGGAAAATCCCAGAAAATTAGGGGAAAATCCCAGAAAATTAGGGAAAATCCCAGAAAATTAGGGAAAAATCCAGAAAATTAGGGAAAAATCCCAGAAAATTAGGGAAAATCCCAGAAAATTAGGGAAAAATCCAGAAAATTAGGGAAAAATCCCGGAAATAAGGGAAAAATTCCTGGAAATTAAGATAATTCCTGAATAAAAGGAAAATTCATTGTAAATGTGTAGGTCGCTCCACACTTTACGGAAAAACAAAACCCTGTAAGGGAATGAATAGACTTAACTTCTGCGAAACCTAATCAATGTTTCCCAAAAGTTGGGGGGCAAATGATAGGGATAAATAAATTATGATTGTGTAATTAAATACTGCATTAATTGTACAAGCTGTGGACTGCTAGGCCCAATAGAAGATATACGATACTTAGACCAGAAAGGTTAAGCCTGATGGACCAGATCAGGCCTGATGGAATAAAAAAGGCCCAAAAGCCCTGATTATTAATTAATTTCATAATTAATTAGTAAGGGAAAAATCAGATGTTGAGAAGAGTCCCGATAAGGATATAAATCCTTAGAGATTAGCCTCAAGGGGACCTAAAAGGATAAGGAATCAGTTTCCTACTATCTAGGACTCCAAAGTCCATTCTAATTATGAGACTTGCCCACCAAGTCTCCTATACCAAGTCCAATTCAAGGGCTCCCAACATCTATATAAGGGGCCTCATCCCACAAATCAGAACTACGTTTTTTGGCTTGATTCTCTAATTCACAGAGATACGTAGGCATCTCGTAAAGGCAGATTGAGCCACGAAACACGAGAGCGGCCATTAAAGGCCTTGAGCTCCCGAATCTTAGTAATAAATACAGCAAATAATAACCTTAGTTTTTTATCCATAACACCTGTCTAATTTGCAACCTGCATAATCTGCATCTGGGTAGCCAATTAGATCAAAACCAGACTCTCTAGGGTACCAAATTCCTAGATTTGGAGTCCCTTTGAGATATCTGAAAATTCTTTTAATAGCCACTAAGTGAGATTCTTTAGGGTCAGCTTGAAATCTAGCACAGAGACATGTAGAAAACATAATATCAGGTCTACTGGCATTTAAATATAAAAGTGAGCCAACCATGCCTCTATAACTTGTAATATCCACAGACTTTTCAGCCTTGTTTAATTCAAGCTTGGTGGCAGTGGCCATGGGAGTTTTTGCAGGTGAACAATCCATTAAGTCAAACTTCTTTAAAAGATCATAAATATATTTAGTTTGACTAATGAAAATTCCACCACTAACTTGTTTAACTTGTAAACCAAGAAAGTAAGTTAGCTCTCCCATCATGCTCATTTCATATTTACTTTGCATTAATTTAGCAAACTTTTTACAAAGTTTATCATCTGTAGATCCAAATATAATATCATCAACATAAATTTGTACAAGTATCTTAGAGCCATTAACATTTCTAAAGAAGAGAGTTTTGTCAACAGTACCTCTTGTGAAGTGATTATCTAGAAGGAACTTTGATAAAGTCTCATACCAGGCTCTAGGTGCTTGCTTTAGTCCATAGAGTGCTTTCAACAAATAATACACATTGTCTGGAAAATTTGGATCTTCAAAACCTGGAGGTTGGCTTACATAAACTTCTTCCTCCAATTCCCCATTTAGAAATGCACTCTTGACATCCATCTGATAGACTTTGAAATTGGCATTAGCTGCATAGGCTAGAAAGATTCTGATGGCTTCAAGTCTTGCAACTGGAGCAAATGTTTCATCAAAATCTATTCCCTCTTGTTGAGAATAGCCTTTGGCAACCAATCTGGCTTTATTCCTTATGACAATGCCATTTTCATCTATCTTGTTTCTGAATACCCATTTTGTGTCAATAGAACTCTTGTTCTTTGGCTTGGGTACCAGCTTCCACACTTTGTTCCTCTCAAATTGGTTTAGCTCCTCTTGCATAGCTAAAATCCAATCTGGATCCAAAAGAGCTTCTTCCACTCGCTTAGGTTCCTCCTGTGATAGAAAGCTACTATACAGACATTCATCTTGAGTAGCCCTTCTAGTTTGTACTTTAGATGTAGCATCACCAATGATCAGTTCAAAAGGGTGATTCTTGGTCCATTTCCTTTGAGGTGGTAGATTAGCCCTTGATGAGGTTGCCTCAGTATTGTCATGATGTGAGATAGAATGTTGATTTGTTGAAACTCCCCCTGAGTTGCTGATCCTTTGAAAGGAATTGGGAGTTCTATCAACTGATGAGGTGAATTGATTATCCGTTGACAGACTGTGATCAACGGATGCTTCGTTATGAACTTCAACGGATGATGCACTTTGTCTTTCAACGGATGCTGCATTGCTTCTTTCAACGGAAGCTGAATTATGACTTTCAACGGATGCAGCATTCTGTGCATTATCCAAAGGCAGACTCTGGTTTCTTCTTGAGATGCCTTCTTCATCATTCTCATCTTCACTATCATCACAATATATCTCAATATTGTCAAATTTGAGTCCTTCATGATGTCCTTCATCTGTTAGTCCATCAATATTTTTATCATCAAACACAACATGTACAGATTCCATGACAATGTTGGTTCTTAGATTGTAGACCCTATATGATTTTCCAGCAGAATAACCAACAAATATTCCTTCATCAGCCTTTGCATCAAACTTTCCTTTGTGAACAGATTGATTCCTTAAGATGTAACATTTGCAACCAAAGACATGTAGAAAGTTTAAAGTTGGTTTTCTTCTCTTGAATAATTGATAGGGAGTCATGCATTTTGCTTGATTGATTAGAGAAATATTGAGTGTAACATGCACAGTTAACAGCCTCAGCCCAAAAATAAGTTGGGAGCTTTGACTCCTCAAGCATTGTCCTTGCAGCTTCAATTAGTGATCTGTTCTTCCTTTCCACCACACCATTTTGTTGTGGAGTTATTGGAGCTGAGAACTCATGCATGATCCCATTTACTCCACAGAACATCTTCATGGTTGAATTCTTGAACTCAGTTCCATTGTCACTCCTAATATTCCTTACTTTGAAATCAGGATGATTGTTGACTTGCTTGATATGATTGATGATGATTTCACTAGCTTCAACCTTTGATCCAAGAAAATAAACCCATGAAAACTTTGAGAAATCATCTACAATCACTAGGCAGTATCTTTTCTTTGAAATTGACAATACATTGACTGGTCCAAAAAGATCCATGTGTAGAAGTTGCAGTGGTTCATCAATTGCAGATTCAAGCTTCTTACTGAATGATACTTTCTTTTGCTTTCCTTTCTGACAAGCATCACACAGTCCATCCCTTGTGAATTCTACTAGAAAAATTCCTCTAACTAAGTCCTTTTTGACTAGATCATTCATTGTCTTGAAATTCAAATGGGACAGCTTCTTGTGCCATAGCCAACTTTCAACTGGACTTGCTTTGCTGAGAAGACAAGTAATGGATTCTGCATCTGTAGAGTTGAAATCAGCTAAGTACACATTTCCTTTTCTAACTCCAGTTAGAACCACTTTATTATCCTTTTTACTTGTGACAATACAGGCTTCAGAATTGAAGGAAACAGTATTCCCTCTGTCACATAGTTGACTGATGCTCAATAAATTGTGTTTGAGACCATCAACCAATGCAACTTCATCAATGATAACATTTTCTTTTGAAATCAAGCCATATCCCATAGTGAATCCTTTGCTGTCATCTCCAAAGGTTATGCTAGGGCCAGCTCTCTCCTTAAATTCTGTGAGCAGGGTGAAATCTCCAGTCATGTGTCTTGAACAACCACTGTCCAAGTACCATAGATTCCTTCTTTGTCCCTGCACACAACAAAATCAATCAAGTTGATTTTGGTACCCAAGTTTCCTTGGGTCCAGCCTTGTTAGTCTTTTTCCTAGACTTCATTCCTCCTGCATCTTTTGACTTAGGTAACTTTGGGTCAACCTTGGTCTCAGATGTGGTTGGTTGAAGTGCAGGGTTAGTCACAGAATCATTTAACACATTTGATTGAATTTGATAAGGCATAGGTTGTGCAAGCATGTTATTCCACATAGGCATATTGTATGGCATTTGAGGCATACTAAATGCAGTAAAGTAAGGATTGTTAAAGTATGGCATGTTTGCAAAATGTGCATGGGGATTCTGGTGAGACATAATAGGCATAGCATGCAGAGGTGACATAGATATGTTAGGCATGGAGGGATTTGAAGGCATGGGAGCATTTTTAACAGATTTGCAATTATCAGATAGGTGATTAACACTTTTACAATGTACACAGCTTTTTCTAGGAGCATACCTATCAGGTGTGTAATTGTTATGTTTATTAATCCCTACCTTCCCATTTCTTTTAGATTTTCTTTTAGTTTCCTTCTTATCCACAACCAACTTAAGCCTATCTTTCAACTGATCTAAAGTCATGTGTCCTATATTCACCTTACTGACATCTCTGGATGTGCTAGCTCCTTCTTTGACAAAGTTCTTGAGAGTTGAATCATTCTTTTTATTTCTAAAAGAACTTGCCTGTTTTAATTGATGAGCCTTCAACGGATGCTCATTTTCTTCCTTCAACGGATAACTTTCATCATCCGTTGATTCCACATCCGTTGACAATCCATCAATTAATTCTAACTTCTTTTTGTTTTTCTTCCAGGCATCCTCACAGAATGATTCAATTCCCTGAACCTTGGCAATTTGAACACCAACATCCCTAGATGTTTTCCAGGCCTTGATTACCTCTTGCTCACTTTCTAACTGTTTAGAAAGAATTTCTACTTTCTTAACAGCTTCTTCTAGTTCACTCTCGACAGTCAAGCATTTAAGTTTAATCTTTTCAAGCTCAATTACCTGACTCTCTAACACAGCATTCCTATCACTTAAAAACACATTATTTTCTTTGATCCTAGTGGTTTCTTTAGCTAGTGATTTAAGAGAAACACGCAAATGATATAATTCATTGGACATATCATTTATGGCTTCATTGCATTCATGTTTAGAAAGCTGAGAGAGATCAGTAGTAATTATCTGGTTGCTTGATGAACTAGTTTCATTTTCATCAGAATTAGCCATCAGGGCTAGGTTGACATATTCCACATCATCATCTTCATTTACCCCATCTGCTGCCCAATCATCTTGAGTGAGAAAAGCTCTTTCCTTTTGTTTGAGCAAATCAAAATACTTCCTTTTGTAATCAACTTGCTCAAATTTCTTTTTCTCAGAATTTGGCTTCCTACACTCACTTGCAAAGTGTCCACTAATGCCACAGTTGTAACATTTGAACTTTGATTTGTCCATCATGTTTTTGTTTGGCTTAGTGAACTTTGTGTTTTTCCTGAACTTCATCTTTGCAAACCTCCTGGGCAGAAAGGCCAGATGTTCATTAATATCATCAGATTCATCCTGACTGGAATTGTCTTCATCCTCAGCAACTTGCTCTTTACCCTTGCTTGATTCTGATTTGCTTGTGCCAATTTTGAGACTTGGCATTGTCTTTTCCTCATTTCTGGCTTCAACTTTTTCACTGTCTGCTACAAGTACAACTGATCCTCCTTTTCTCTTTCCCTTTTCCAACATCTCATCTTGCTCCATCTCAAGTTCATAAGTCTTCAAAATTCCATATAATCTTTCAAGTGTGAAGTCCTTATAATCTTGAGAATTTCTTAGAGAAACAGTCATAGGCTTCCATTCCTTTGGTAGAGATCTTAGAAATTTTAGATTGGAGTCCTTGACTTGGTACACTCTCCCATACAACTTTAATCCATTCAATAGTTTCTGAAATCTGTTGAATGTATCATTCAATGATTCTCCTTCTTCAAAGTGGAAATATTCATATTGTTGAATGAGAAGCTGCATTTTGTTTTCTCTAACTTGCTCAGTGCCTTCACAGATAAGCTGCACAGTATCCCAAATTTCCTTAGCAGTTTGGCTATTGATGACATTGTCAAACATATCTTGATCCAGGCCATTAAACAAAATGTTCATGGCTTTCTTGTCCTTGTGGACCTCTTCAATATCTTCAACAGTCCATTCTGCCTTTGGCTTGGGAATAGACTGTCCAATAGCAACTGTAGTAGTAGCAGCTGTGGCCACCTTGTGTGGGATGTGAGGACCATTCTCAATGCAGTTGATGTAGCTTTCATCTTGAGAGAGAAGATGTAAATGCATCTTCACCTTCCAGTGATGATAGTTATCTCTTTCCAGGATTGGAATCTTTATACCAATATCCTTCTTACTCATGCTGTTAGCAGAATAGATCTTTAAACTCTTTGTATGTTAAGAGCTTGCTCTGATACCAATTATTATTCCCAGTGGACTAACACTGAGATTTACAGAAGGGGGGTTGAATGTAAATCTCAAAACTTTTTCAAGTTTTGAGCAATTTGTAAGACTAAGTGTTTGAGTGATCAACTGTGTGTGAATTGCTTGGAGCTGATGCAGACAGATATATATTTAAACACAAATGACATGAACACAAAGAACTTAAAAACTTTTCTGGTGGATTTGTTGTTCCACCAGAGATGTGTTATTTCAGAAAATCTGTGATTCAAAATTAAATCACAGCTGCTTCCTAGTACAAACTAGATGATTTTCTCTCTTGATATTTCTAAACAGCTCAGGGAAAATTCATATCTAATTACTAGCTACTACTTGGTTTATATAACACCAAGTTTACAAGTGAAGACAAAGATAAAGTACAATAAGACAATAGTTCTCCACTTGTTTCTGTTCCATTTTTATCCAGTGTAATATGGAATTATCTGTTGACTTTCCATTTTGAACCAGACTAAAAACGGCTGCTTTTTCTGCTGTTCCTGAAATAGGCTACCACATCTCTGTCAATCCATGTGCCTCTGTCAGCTTTGTTAACTGTCACTATCAACTGCTATGAGACTGAGCATTCGTTGAAGCTTTCATCCATTGATGGCTTTATCCGTTGATGCTCTAGCAGTGCATCCGTTGAAGCTTTCATCCGTTGATGGCTTTATCCGTTGATGCTCTAGCAGTTGAAGCTTTATCCGTTGAGGCGTTAGAGACATCCGTTGAAGCTTAGTTTCTTATCCGTTGAAGGTCTTCAATATCCGTTGACACTTCTTCACTTATACAAAATTACAAGGCATGAAATATTTACAATTAGCCCTCCTACTTGTACATCCATTAGTAGTCAACATGACTGATTATCTCCTAACAACATCTAAGAATTACAGCTTGAAACCAGAGAGTGAGATGTGCTACAATACCAAACTTATTGCTAAGAAAGGCTACTCCTTCAACGGATAGCCAAGATGGTCTTATCCGTTGAGGCTACAAACACTAGATTTCTACTTAAGTGTTTTGCTGAACTTATCATCAAACTAATACACATATTTCTAACAGTTTTCTTTATTTTTGAAACTGCTATTTTGGGCTAATATGATTGGTTACTTTATTTACTTTTTAATTTTTGAAAGTTTATTTCTGAGTAAGTATAAAAGCTAATTTTGTTTCTATTTTTCACTTTTATCTTTCTCAAGCAATTTCTCTAACTCTCTTCTTCCCAAAAGAAAAAACTCTCTTCTGCAACTAATCTCAATTATAGCAATGGCACCCGTAGTCAAAATCATGTCCTCAACTGGATTTGTTTATGAGAAGAACAGCTTCATGGATCTGGTTAACAAGCAAATTCCGGCATCTAGAGACTATCACAAAATGATGGACTTCATCCAAAACTGCAAACTAAGTTATGCCATGCTTGAGTCTCTAACCATTTACTGTGAGGTTGTCGAGGAAATTTGGTCTACAACAGTGTTCAATTCAAAGGACAAAAATATTACCTTCACTCTCAAAGGTAATGAACACTATGTTAATTGTGATACTATTGAAAAGTCCTTTAATTTGCCTGAAAATAACACACTTGCTCCACACACAGACACTGATGTGAGTAACATGGTAGTCTCTATGGGTTATGTTCTAACTGCCACTAAGTTAGGTGAAGTTAGAAGATTAGGCCTTAGAAAAGAATGGAGTTTCTTTTGTGATTCTTTTATCAAAGTATTTTCTGGCAAAATCAGTAATTTTGATGTTGTATCTTACTCACTTGTTCACATGCTTTATATGCTCCTTAGTGATAAGTACTTCAATTTTAGCACTTTTGTTATGTATGAGTTAGAGAGTAAATTAGGGGATATTAAGAAGATGTCTAAGAATATTTATTATGCTAGATTCTTTGTGATGCTAGCTAATTTTATTTCTGAAAGTCTCTCAATTGAGAACCCAACAAACAAGTTAGCTTGTTGGGTCCAAGAGAGAAGAGTTATTGCTGATCTTAACAGGTCAAATCACCACAAGGATGTTCCCCTTGTGTACATGCCAATCATGGAACAGCCTCAGGTGAGGTAAATGTTTCTGTTAATACTACTTCTCAACCTATCACTTCTTTGCAATCAACTGTGGCAATGGCATCTGTGACTGTGACCAAACAGATGCCTACCCAAGCTACAAAACCAAAAATCTCCAAATCCAAATCAAAGAAAGCCCCCTCTAGTTTCTCCCAAAAGAAACTAGTTGTAAAATCCACACAAAGCCAAGAGGGGAGTGTGAAGGGAAGTGAGGCTGGTGAGGGACAGGGTGAACATCGAAGAAGCCCTAAGAATAAGGATGGAGAGGTGAGTGCATCCCAGCTAGCCACACTACAGTTTCCCAACAAACTATAGTGCTTAATAAGGATATTAGCTCATTGCTAGTTGCATCCTCCTAAAAGGATGTAACTATTGAACAAAGCTCACAGCCAAGAGCACAGGCCAAAAGGGTTAGGGACACAAGTTCACCCCAAACTTATGTCTGAAAGAAAAAATCAAAAACCATTGGGGATACACAAGGTACACACACTGTGCCTACTGCAGTCAAAGACTCAGTTCATGCACTTCTCAAAGTTAGGTTGCTGTGGCTCCAATAAATGTGGAGTCACAACCAAAATCTTTAACTATAGAAGCACCTAACACACCAAATTCACCCACAAATTCTCTGGATGTTGATATGATTCATACATCAATTCCTGATTCTCCATCTTTAACTCTCATGGAGAAGCCAAAATCTCTAAAAAGTGAGCATCATCTTTTAGATGATTTGTTAACTCACTTGCCATTTCTTTCTGATTCTACTGAGAATGCTGTGCAAAATCTAAAATCAATCACCACAGATTCTACAATAGTCTCTACTCCAAAATCTATCATTTCTACTATCTCGACGGATATTTTTCATTTATCTACTAGTGACTGTATCTCGACGGATGTGCTTAACAGCAGTCATCCATTGAAACTTTCAACTACTATTTCGACGGATGTTTTTCATCCGTTGAATATCACTGCACCACTTTAAATTTCAACTTCAATCACAAGTGCAGATGATCTAGTAGTTGTACAGTCACTCCTAGGATTGAGGGAAGGGAGTGAACAAAGTGAGAGGCTAAGTTGCTCTTAGGAAAAAGGAGAGGAAATGAGTGAAACTCTGCAAGCTATTTCTTCCAGCTTGGCAAAAGTGAGTGAGTGGAGTCCCACCTTAGTAGGTGAAGGTGAGTGTGTGAGGGTGGGAAGCCAAGGGGAGCCCTTGATGCAAAAACAGAGAGAAACTGAGAGAAAAGCAAGGACAGGAGAAATAAGAATGGAGACCATTGCTAGTGAGTCAATGAATGTCAGTGATGCAGAAAAAGAGAAATTGTTTCAGCAAGAATATCAAGTTGTGAAAGATTCTATCTCTTTAGATGCTGAGACGTTTAGTCATCATGTTCCAGCATATCAAATTCTAGCTGGACAGGGCAATGAGGAGGCTGAGAAGATACTCAACTTGGTGCACACTACTGCTTCTATGGAAAGGGCTAAGGATGCCATCACATCCATGCCCCCACAAATGGTGATGATGTTGATTATAGAACTGGTGGTTCTGAGGATATTTTTGGGGATGAAGATGATGGTAAAGGAGAGTTTTCCAAAGCTTGTGATGAGCACCACTTCAAGTCCACTCTTTCTCACATCATTCAACAAACTCAAACAACCATTCAAACTACTACAAATGCCAACACCAAGAGACTTCTACAAGCACATCTGAACTCTCTCCAACTACATCAAATTCAATCTCTCAAACAAAATCTGGATGTCACTGAGCTAAAGACTGAAATTGATCAAGTCAAGAAGGATGTTACTGAGAGATTGGATGCTAAGTTTCCTAAAACATCCATGCTTGACATCAACAGACAACTTAGGAAAAATTCTGATCTAGCCAGCAAGGTGGACTCCTTAGACAAAAGGCTCAAAACCCTGGAAACTTCAATTACTGAAATTCATCTACATTAAGCCTAACAAACTCTGCTACTTCAGAAACTGGTGGTTGCACAAACCTCAACCTCCACTCCACTTGATGCTAACAAAAAGGGGGAGAAATACTCCATCATTCCAGTTAGAAAGGGGAGTCAACAAGTGAGGGGGAGAAAGTGCTCAATATTTAAGTAAGCAAAGTGATTGTTCCAGCAGTTACTTTCACAAAGCCACCAGTCTTGGACAGTATTGATCTGATCAAGATAGCAGCTTCTAAGTTGGAATCTAATGAAAAAATTAAAAAGCTTGGTGTTACAGCAGTTGAGCAAGAGATGGATGCAAAATGGAAGAAGCTTGATGAAAATATCAAGAAGAAATTTGGTCCAATTGAGAAGCAAGATAAGGTCTTTTCTCACTTCTGCCAATTGAGACAAATTTCAGTTAATGAATTGAGCCCGGGGAACTTAGAAAGGGGTCAACCCTCAACAATCAAATCTCCAAAGGCCATTGTGATTTTTAAGCCAAAAAGAAATTATCCAAAGAACTCAGACAAAAATCCACTGGACCTATCATATGAAACCCCTAGACCAGATGAAAAGATACTGCTTGGAAGGTCCATAGCTTTCTTCAAGGATCCAAAAGACTCGGTACTAAAGAAAAGGATTGCTAAAATATACAGAAATGGTAAACTGATCTGTGTTGTGGCTGGACATCCACAGTTTGCAGAGGCTAAGAAAAAAGAAAAGGTGAGGCTCAAACAATAACAAAAGCAAGCTGCTTTAGATGCCAAGAACCAAGCTAAGAAGCCTGCAATCACAGAAGCTGTATTGCCAACTGAGACATCTGAAAATCTGGATGAAGGAAAGAAGGAAGAACCAAAGCAGACAAAGAGGAAGTTTAGATACAAGATCCATGCAAAGAGGAAGATAGATTTCAATGATGATAAGGAAGAATACATGCCTGTCAAATCTACAACTTCAAGTCAACCAGCCTAATGAAGGAGGCTGAATTCAAGGTTGATCCTAACATCACCTTTCATGGTGAACCTGTGATTCCCAAGGATGAACCTATAGATTGGGACAGCTTGCCTCTTCCTGATCTAAATCTTTCAATCTTTGCCAAACAAAGGAATATAAAGGAAAGAGTAGTCAAAATAGTCAAGCCTGTCAAGCTTAAATCCAAGCAAGTTGCCAAACCCAAACCTAATGTCAATAAGGGAGATCAACTCTACATATGTGACATCAAAGAATTTTCAGACATAAACCTCTATCTGGATGAGCTAGAAGATGTCAGATCTATTGATGCCTACAAGCATCTTCCAAAGAGACTAGTCTTCAGGTACAAGGGTGGTAAAAGATTACATGGCCACTTCACAGAATTCTCAATAAAGGTTATTCCACTTTGGTGACCATCTTCTCTGCAATCAAGAAAAACTTTGGATTTAATATAGTTGCCAAGAAAATGGTACTAAACAAGATTGTGGAGATAAGGAATAGCTGGAGAGGACCAAATGCACTCCCAAGAGTATTGACAATTCCTTTTACTGAAGATAGGGTGCATTTGAGGCCATACTGGATTATGAAGTTCAAGGATGAAAAATACATTAGAAGATTCTTCAGATTGGAAGACCAGCTAAAGTTTACAAGGAGATGCGAGAAAAGCTGGATCTAACAAATGAGGATGAATCAGAATTTTCCAGACAACTCCAATATTAGATTGAAGAGAATGATGTGAAGCTGGGAAAGAAGACAAGTCCGTCAAGGAAATGATCTAATTTTGCTCAGTCTAGAGGAGTACCATAAAAATGATCTGTAAGACACTCTATAAATCTTTCTTTGTGAGATTTTTCAATAAACTACAACACTTGTAAATTGTTAATCTACCGTATTTCATTATGTATTCATAGAGTGTATTGTTATCATCAAGTTTCTCTTAATTTATGCCTACAATTTTAGTAGACATAAATTGGGGGAGATTGTTAGGAATATATTGTGTACTTGATGATAACTTGCATAAAACACTTAGTAGATTTTATTTAAGTCATTTTATAGCTTTCAACGGATGATCAATTCAACATTCGTTGAAAGAGTAGCTTATGTAACAATAAGATTAGTAGCACATTTCTACATACTTAATGTAACTTAGTGAACTAAATATTGTAGAATGTTTAAGTCATGTTGACTACTAGATTGATATGCAAGATAGGATGGTTAATTATAAATATTAGATACCTTGTAATCTTGTATAAATTAAATGGAATCAAATATCAAGAAGATATTCTCAGCGGATGGTTCACAAAGTTTCAACGGATGATCAACCTAAAGTTTCAGCGGATGATCAACCTGAATTTCAACGGATGATCAATCTGAGTTTCAACGGATGATCAGATTCAAAAGAGCAGTTGATAGTGACTTGACAGTCACATGCGTTGGTTGTATGCAAATGGAATGTGGCAGCCTAATTCAGGTTTTAGAGAACAAAGAAGCATTTCCACTTTCATGCTAAACTGAAGATATTCAATTATGCTCGAAAGAGAAGTTTAGCAGCATGAAATTAGACTAGTAATTTGTCTTATTATCTTGTATTTTTATCATGTAACTTGGTAATATATAAACCAGGGGTAGCAAGTTGAATTTTTAATTCAAGTAAGTAAGCATTTACCAGAGAAATAGATAAGGCAAAATCTGTAAAGAATTTCTCTGTTCTTATTGTTCAACTTGTAAGCAGCTGTGTATATTTTGTAACACATAGTTCTCTACTTAATATATATCTCTGGTGGAAAAGTTCAATCCGCCAGAAATTTTTTAAATGCTTGTAATTAAATGCTTTGTGTTTTGATTTCTACTTAACTTTCATTCCGCACTATTGCAAAATCAAACACAATTATTTATTTGTAGAAGAACTGTTCTTGAAATCCAAAAAAAGCCAGAATTCCATTTACCCCCCTCCTTCTGTAATTCTTGTTTAGATTGTTTGGGAATAACAATCTATTTTGTAAGAAAGCAAGATAGCCTGATAATCATGATTGGACATATCAGTTGTGAGCAATTGTTGGGTGATGTTGGCAAGGCCAGAAAGTTGGTCAACTAGAAGATCATTCATGGTTATTGGCTGAGTATGAGAATCCTGCAGCCACTAGGAAATATGGTGTGAAGGTTGTTGTGGAGGGTTGGAGGTAGATAGTATATTTATTTGAGTTGAGGTCGAGGGTTGAGAAGTGGTTGGTAACCCTGTGATTGGAATCATAGTTGAACTCACAATAGAAACTGTGGTTGTGATAGTGTGTTGTTCACCAAGAGTGGGAACCTCCATTTGAATTTGAGGGGATTTTATTAGGTTACTGTCATGTACCATGGCCTCAAACCCTTGTTCTTCTTGCAAAGAACTGGAACCTAAAAGTGTTGTACTTGTCTCCCCAATAATTGGATCATTGACAATTGGACTCCTAGCTTCAATTGACAGAGTAATCTCAGCTAGGGTTTTGAGGGGAGTTGTCCCTACATGAGGAACCACCAATTGAATTGGAGAGGATTTAGATAGCCCCCCTCAGGAGTACTACCCCTAAACCTTTCTATCTGTGAAGATTGATTTGCACATGAAGGTGCATTTGTGACAACCACAGGGTCTTTAAAACTGATGAAACCTCTGTATTTTTTTTGTTGGTGTCATCAAGGTCTAACCCATAGTGTAGCCTCTCACCAACTAAATGTGGTTCCTTGGTGGTGAGCACAGTTTCAAGAACCATGTCACTTGATTTTGACAACACTTGTGAAGTGGATACAAGTGTTTCATTGTATGTAGAAGAAATTTGAGGGATTAGATTAGTGATTTGAGAATTGAGTGTTGGTCCCCCCTGAATAGATGAGGGAGCTTCAAAAGATGTGCTTTCAGAGTGTGTGACATCCTTATTTCTTCTTTCATGCACTTAAATGTGTTCAAGTGGTGGTGTAGACTCTTTACAAGATGCACTAGGGAGAGTGCTTTATTCAATAGAGACACCCTGTTGAGAGGATGCCTCTAAAGTCTGTTTTAAACCCTCTTTTCAACTACATCCTTTTGGGAGGATGCAGAGGTAGCTAATTGCGTGTTCAACTCAGATTTATTTGCCTTCTTTAGTTTCTTGACCAGGTTGGACTATATTTGTATTTGGTCCTCACCACTTTCATTTATAACAGTCAAGGGTGCCTACTTTCTCTTCTTTTTACTCACTTCAGCCTTTTGAGAGGATGAAGTGGTTGGTTTACTAGCTTCTAATGGTAAAGAAGGAAGGGTCTCAGTTTGGGAAGGCCCCTGTTGTTGTTCCTGTGTTTGTTCTTCCACGGGGGAAGGAGCCATAACTGTACTAACTTGGACATTAGACCTCATATCAGGCACAGGATAAGGGTAAGTCTTGAATCTATAAAACATAAATTGAGTGATTCTAAGACTTACAGGCACCTTATTCTTTGTAATAAGTGAGCCAAATAGAACTTTGGACACTTGTTTATAATTCCCTATTTGTGTTCTATATATACCATTAAGTAATGAATGTCTTGAATTTTATGATTTAAAGTATATATTATAAACCTAGGAAAGAAAATTTCATTACCCCTTGCAGCCAAAGGCATTGTGAGCCTTGTGCTAAGTTCCTACAGAATCAGAAGCCCCACATTTATGTGTCTATTGTGATCCATTGAGAACACTGGCTTCTGGACCATACTTGAGATGTTGTCATAGCCTGTCTTCCTACAGGTGAAAGCCTTCATAATTGAGTCAAACGGGAATGACCATTCCCACCTCAAGTGCTTCTTGTTCAAGCTGGCCAAGTTGATCTTCTCAATGTAGTTGATTAAATCCATGAACTCAGCTAGCTCTTCTTGAGTTGGGACCTCCACCATGTTGTCAGTAGGAATGCCCAAAGCTAGGTTGACATCATTCTCAGTAAATTTCACCTGCTGGCCTTGAATAGAGCAGTTAACCACCATGAATACAACTTGGTTCTCATGCACTAATGTCCTAAGCACAACCGAGTTCCAAAAGCCACTAAGAACATCCAGATACTGAATTACATTTGCAGTTAGAGCACCTACAAAGAATGTCTCAGAAAGAAACTTAACAAAGCTCTTGAAGCTATCAGGAGCTTGGTTAGCATTGGTGAATGTAAGGTAGTTGGTGCCCTCCTTTGGGATAAAAGCTTTAACAGTGTTTGATGCCATTTGAAGTGTTTGAATTTTAGTGGGTAAGAAATATGAAAGAGAAAGAGTTTGAATTGAGAGAGAATGGTTAAGATTTGTGAAAATTAGGTCACTTGAGATCTCGAAAGCGTAAAGAGGGGTTATGTCGAGATGTCTGGGTATTTATAAAAAAGGTAAGTGACTTGTCGAGAAGTGTAAATAAATGTTTGAGATTTGCTTATAGAGAAGTCACGTATGAAAATAGATGCTTATTGATATGCCATTTTCCTTACTTTTATCGAGAACTGGATAGTGACTTATCGATGTGTCAAATAAATACCCAGTTTGTCCTGAATGGACTAAATTTTTCCAATATTTATTTGAATTAATCAAAATAAAATTAGAATGATTTTATATCAAAAGTATTTTAATAAAATAATTTATTAAATTTTACTAAAATAATTTATTAAATTAAATTATTCTAGTTGTAAATTATCGAGGAGTCTAAAATATAAGCTTTTAGAGAACTCTATGAATTAACATATATCGAGATCTCTATAATGACTTATCGAGAAGTCATAATAAGGCTTGTCGAGAAGTCCTTCGAGAAGTCAGGAAAATGACTTATCGAGATCTCCATCGAGAAGTCTCAAAATGACTTGTCGAGAAGTCAGTTAGACTTATCGAGAACTAAGTTCTCTATATACTTTTGTTCTTTTTGATTCTGTCTTATGCTAGTTTCACATAATGAAAATGTAAATTACCGGTTAGACAGTTTTCTTAGAATTTGAAAAATTCCAAGCTAAATTTTGAATTTTGAAAAATAAATATACAAAGAATTCTGAAATATTTATAACTCATATTCCAGCTAATTTCCAATTAAATCAAATTAATTTTGATTAACTAGAACTTAACCTGCTGTAACATATTAGCTGAGTTCTTGACTTTAGGATGAAGAGTTTAACATTCCAATTTCACCAACAAGTCTATTAAAATTTGCTTCATCCAAAGGTTTAGTAAAAATGTCAGTTAATTTTTTTCTGTTGGAACAAAAATAAGCTCAATAGTACCATTTTTAGCATGTTCTCTAATAAAATGGTACCTAACATCAATGTGCTTTGTTCTAGAATGATTAAATGGATTAGCCACAATAGAAATAGCACTAGTATTGTCACACATAATTGGAATTTTATGTAACATTAGGCCATAGTCCATTAGGTAATATCTA
The DNA here is from genome assembly GCF_009905375.1 of Apium graveolens. Taxonomy (NCBI): domain Eukaryota; kingdom Viridiplantae; phylum Streptophyta; class Magnoliopsida; order Apiales; family Apiaceae; genus Apium; species Apium graveolens. The sequence goes on along the minus strand of NC_133650.1, from coordinate 284,237,481 downwards.
ATCCAAAGCACTTGAGCACAACAACTACCAGCAACTATGTATTCAGCCTCAACAGTGGAAGTTGACACAGATTGTTATTTCTTGCTATACCAGGATATAAGTCTTTGTCCAAGAAATTGACAGTTTCCACTAGTACTCTTCTTGTCAACCCTGCATCCAGTAAAATCTGTATTTATGTATCCAAAAGCATCAAATCTAGTTCCCTTAGGATACCATAATCCCAAGTTTGGTGTTCTCTTCAAGTATCTAAAAATTCTTTTCACAACCATCAAATGTGATTCCTTTGGATTGGCTTGAAATCTTGCACACAAACATGTTGCAAACATAATGTCTGGTCTACTAGCAGTCAAATACAACAAAGATCCAATCATTCCTCTATAACCTAAAATGTCTAGACTTTTTCCTTTCTCATCTTCATCCAACTTTGTAGCTATAGACATAGGTGTTGATGCAGGTGAACAATCAACCATTTCAAAAAATTTCAATAAATCTTTAACATGCTTGGTTTGGTTGATGGAAATTGCATCACTTCTTTGACTGACTTGAAGTTCAAGAAAGTAGCTTAATTCTCCCATCATGCTCATTTCATATTCACTCTGCATGAGTTTTGAGAATCTTTGACATAACTTTTCATTAGTAGAACCAAAAATGATATCATCCACATAGATCTGAACTAGGATCATATCATCACCATGATGCTCGTAGAAGAGAGTCTTGTCAATTGTCCCTCTAGTAAATCCATGTTTAAGCAGAAATTATGACAGTGTGTCATACCAAGCTCTAGGTTCTTGCTTTAATCCATAGAGAGCCTTGAATGATTTGTATATAAAGTCTGGAAATTATGAATCTTCAAAGCCAGGTGGTCGTTACATATAAATTTTTTATTCCAACTCACCATTAAGTAATGCACTCTTTACATCCATTTGATATACTTTAAATTTTGAGTGTGCATCAAATGCAAGAAAGATCCTTATTGCTTCAAGTCTTGCAACTTGAGCAAAAGTTTCATCATAATCAATTCCTTCCTCTTGTGAGTATCCTTTTGCAACCAACCTTGCTTTATTTCTTGTCAAAAGAGGGTTATGTAGAAGAAGAAGAAGAAGCCGAGGATACCCATCAGGGAGGGAACCCCATGAATGAATTTATGGAACTTTTAAGGGCCAATCTGAACCAACAACCCATTCCACCAGAACCACATATTTTCCAACAGACTGTTGCCACTGCCTTCGTGGCATTCAAATCTCTCAAACCCCCAGAGTTTCTAGGATCTACCGACCCTGTTGAGGAACAAGCTTGGATCAAAGAAATAGAAAAGTCCTTCAAAATACTAGGTGTTGAAGAGCGACACAAGACCATTTTCGCCTCTTACATGCTGAAGGGGGAAGCTAACTACTGGTGAGAGTCTAAACGAAACCTCGAGACTGATGATGTGATTCCATGGGATAGATTTTCCCGATTTTTCTTTGACAAGTATTTCCCTAGGTTCATGGAGTTCAGATGGAAATTAAGTTTCTAGAGCTGAAACAGGATAAGATGACTGTGGCGGGGTACGAGGCCAAGTTTACTAAGTTGTCACGATTTGTACCGGAATTTGTGAATACTGAAGAGAAGAAAGCGTGAAGGTTTTATCTTGGTTTGAAATAGTGGATCCAGAACCGAATAGCAGTATTAGAACTCATAGATTATGCCATCTTGGTGTAGAAAGCCTCGATTGTTGAAGCAGGTAGTGAACAAAGTTTGAAGGAGAAGGAAAATAAGAAAAGGAAGATAGGAAATTAAGGCGGAGGAGGAGGAACCGGGAACAGGAATCTTCCAAGCAGGTTTTTCAGGGGAGTGGTGTCCCAATCTACGAGAGGCCCCGGATTTAGAAAGGCCCCAAGTGAGAGCCATGGACAGGGCGGCGGACCATCTAGGGCAACATTTCACAGCCAACCCCGTGCCCCAATACCGGAGTGTCAGACATGCGGAAAAGGAGTGTGCAACCAGGTGAGAGCCCCTCTGAAATGCTACAGGTACGAGCAAACTGGACACCTTGCCAACAACTGCACCCGACCCAACGTGGCGTGTTTCTAGTGTGGGAAGGTAGGGCACATGAGTATGGATTGCCCGACAATAAGGCCCCCATCCTCGGGGATGAGCAGAGCTGCATCCAACCGGCCCCCAGCTACTAGGACTTTCAACATGACTGTTCTGGACGATGTCCGGGACACTGATATGATAGAAGGTACGCTTCTGTTAAAATCCGAACATGCAAATGTTCTATTTGAATCTGGAGCGACCAAGTCTTTTATATCTCAAAATTTTGCAAGGAAGTTAAAACTTAATGTCATACCGTTACGTGAGGTATTACAAGTGGAAATAGCAAACCGAGAAATAATTCATGTAAATCAAGTACAACCTAAATGCAAGTTAAAACTAGAAGGGAAAGTCTTTGAGGTTGACTTAATCCCCTTTATGTTAGGAGAATTTGATATAATCCGAGGAATGGACTGGTTATCCAGTAATGGAGCGCAGATAGATTATGAACGAAAAAGGGTAAAGATAAGAGTGCAAAATGGAAAGAAAATAGTGTTCAAAGGTCAATGACAGACCCAAAAAATTCTGATTATGATTCAGGCTAAGAGATTGTTAAAGAAAGGTAATGAGGCCTACTTGGATTATGTGATGGATACTAATAAGGAGTTCTCAACATACAGGACATACCCGTAGTAAATGAATTTGAGGATGTGTTTTCAAAGAACTTACCAGGATTGCCACCCGACAGAGAAATAGAATTCGCTATAGAACTAGCACCAGGGATGACACCAGTGTCCAAGGCCCCTTATAGGCTAGCCCCAGTTGAGATGAAGGAACTAGCTTTTCAACTGCAAGAATTATTAGATAACGGGATGATAAGACCCAGTATGTCACCGTGGGGAGCACCAGTATTGTTTGTAAAGAAAAAGGATGGTAGTATGAGATTATGCATAGACTACCGAGAGTTGAATAAGCTGACTATCAAGAATAGGTACCCTCTCCGTAGGATTGAGGACCTATTCGACCGGCTAAAGAGTGATGTGTACTTTTCCAGAATAGATTTGAGGACAGGGTATCACCAGTTGAAAATCAAACCTGGGGATATACCAAAGACTGCCTTTCACACTAGGTATGGATATTATGAGTTCTTAGTCATGTCATTTGGGCTAACCAATGCACCCTCATCCTTTATGGATTTGATGAACAGAGTGTTCAAGAAGTACCTAGATATATGCGTCATAGTTTTTATAGATGATATTCTAATCTACTCAAAGACAGAGCAAGAACATGCAGAACATTTGAGGATAGTCTTAGAAATCTTGAGGAATGAGAAATTGTACGCCAAGTTCTCGAAATGCGAGTTTTGGTTAAAGGAAGTTCAATTCTTAGGGCATGTGGTGAGTAGAAAGGAGTTTTAGTCGACCCCGCCAAGATAAAGGCGGTATTCAATTGGGAAAGACTGACTACCCCAACCGAGGTTAGGAGTTTTGTGGGTTTATCAAGATATTACCGGAGATTCGTGCAAGACTTTGCCAAGATAGTCGGCCCGTTGACTAGGCTTACCCGGAAAATAGAAAAGTTTGTGTGGACAGAAAAATATGAGGAAAGCTTTCAAGAGTTGAAAAGGAGACTGGTGTAAGCACCAGTGCTCGCTCTTCCCGATGGAAAGGGAGATTTTGTGATATACAATAATGCCTTACACAAGGGACTAGGATGTGTGCTTATGCAGCACGGAAAGGTTATTGCGTATGCCTCTCGGAAGTTGAAAGAATATGAAATCAGGTACCCAACCCACGACCTAGAATTAGAGGCCATAGTGTTTGCCTTAAAATTTTGGAGGCGCTACTTGTACGGTGAAAAATGCGAGATTTACACAGACCTTAAGAGCCTCAAGTATATTTTTACTCAGAAAGAACTGAACATGAGACAGAGGAGATGGTTAGAGCTGTTTAAGGACTACGTTTGTGAAATTTATATCACCCGGGTAACGCCAATGTGGTGGATGACGCCCTCAGTAGAAAGGAGAGACTCAAAATGATAATGACATCTGAGGAGTTAGTTAAGGAATTTGAGAAGATGGAAATCGACGTGAGAATAACCGGTAAAGGATCAGAAGGACTATTCAAGATCAAGTTAGTACCAGAACTAGCTGAAAAGATACGAGTGTGTCAGGAAAGGAAAATGAATGAAGAAAGAGAAACATTGGCCGGTGAAGAGATCATATGCGAGAGAGATGCAAAATGGATCATTGAGGTATGCATCCCAGATTTAGATTGTGCAAGAACTAAAAGATGAGCTGATGCACGAAGAATACATCTCCAAGTATTTAATCCACCCAGGGAGTACGAAAATGTACCGTGACCTTAAGGAATATTATTGGTGACCAAACATGAAAAGAGAAGTAGCAGAGTGGGTCAGCAAATGCTTGACATGCCAGAGAGTGAAGGCTGAACATCAGCGACTGAGTGGATTATTATGGCCCCTGGAAATTCCGGAATGAAAATGGGAGCATATAGCCATGGATTTTTTGACAGGCCTACCAAGGACTAAAACCAATCATGATGCCATATGGGTTATTATAGATAGACTAACCAAGTCCGCGCACTTCCTGCCAATCAACGAAAGGTACACCATAGACAAGTTAGTGGACATTTACTTGAAAGAAATCATGGTGAAGCACGGTGTTCCCGTTTCCATAGTGTTAGATAGAGACCCAAGGTTTAACTCCCGATTTTGGAGAAGCTTCCAAGAGTGTGTAGGCACTAGACTAAATATGAGTACCTCTTACCACCCCCAAACAGATGGGCAAAGCGAAATGAATATTGAGACCCTATAAGATATGCTGCGAGTGTGTGCTATTGACTTTAAAGGGAATTGGAATGACCACTTCCCCTGATCGAATTTTCCTATAACAATAGCTATTATGCTAGCATAGGAATGCCTCCGTATGAAGCACTTTACGGAAGAAGATATCGCTCTCCCTTATGTTGGGATGGGGTTGGGGAACATATAATAATAGGACCCGAGTTAGTCCGGCAAACCAGAGATATGGTGGGACTCATTTAGAAAAAGACTGGTAGTAGCTCAAGACAGACAGAAGAAGTACGCCGATGAGATCAGGAAAGATAGAGAGTATGAAGTAGGAGATTCAGTGCTCTTGAAGGTATCTCCATGGAAAGTAGTGATGAGATTTGGAAAGAAAGGGAAACTAAGCCCCAGATTCATAGGAACCTTTGAGATCTTGAGGAGAATAGGACCTCTAGCTTACGAGCTCGCCTTGCCTCCTAATCTACAACAAGTGCACAATGTGTTCCATGTGTCAATGCTATGGAAATACCATGTCGATGCGCAACATGTGATAGAGTATGAGCAGGTAGACTTACAACCAGACTCGATGTAATAACCCCAATTTTTGGAAATTTTTGAAACCCTTATGAATAGTGATTTTGCAGATTATGCTGAATGAGAAAACTTTTCATGCCACTCTATGTAGGGGTTCTTTTATGGATATTCTGAGATTTTATTAGTACTCTATGTGATATATAAGTGTATGCAAAGATCGTCAGAATCCGAATCCGAACACTTTGATTTTTCCCGGAAATCCACTAGATACGGAAAGAATTGAGTATAAGGTAACAGGATAAGAAGATTTTAAATTAAAGGATTATAAGAGAGGATCATAAAAGGAATATAATGTATTGAGAAAGGTTAAGGAAACCTAAGTAATAAGATCCCGGGTATGATCCCTCAAACGAGAAACGAGAACGAAAGTTAAGCGAACCGTATAACAAATCAGCGATCATTAGGCAAACAATTAGAAAGTTAATTAAGGAGGTTAGGGATGATGAGGTCATCCAACCAATAAGAAGAGGGAAAGTAAGGGATGATGACCTCACAAGGTGACATAAGCATGATATAGGGGGGAAGGAGGTGTGGATGAATGATAACCACACAAAGTTCAAGGTTAATAAGGTAATTAACCAAAATCTAATCAAAAAAACAACCAACCAACAATCATTTCACCCAAAACACAAAGATCATTTCATTTTCTTCATCTTCCTCTCAGCTTTTCTTCTTTTCCAAAGGAAGAAAAATCAAAATCCTAGTTCCAAGCATTGTTAAATCACAAGGTAATTATCTAAGGTTCCTTGTACATAGATATGGATATCCTATAAGTTTAAGCTTCTAATTCCTTCACAATCTCTTCCAATAAATCAAGGAAGAAGATGGTGAATAGTAACCTTCAAGAAATAACTTTGGTTTTCTTGATTTTTTATGAAAGTTCAAGGTAGCTTAAGCATAGATCAAGGCTTCCATGGGCATTCCAAGGATCTTTCATTGATTAAAAGCTTCAAGGAAGGTATAACTCTAAATTATCTTAGCATTAGGTTGTGTATAAATGATTATGATGATGGAATGATAGGTTAAGTGTAGTAGTTGTTTTGTCATGTTGAGATCTTAGTTGTTAAGTGTTTTTGTTGATTTTGGGAGTTAAGATTAGCACTAGTTATTCTTGATGATTTATGGTATGATTTGGGCTTGGTTTAAATGGTTTAAAGTGGTTGATGGGTGATATTGTCATATGGTTGTATTGGTATTGATTGGTGATGGTTTGGTGTTGAATTGGTTTGGTAAAATTTTGGGAAATCGCGTAAACATAGCCGTCGTAATACCCGATTTACCGTAGAGTGTTTTTGTTCTTAACATCAGAACCCTTGAACTCACTGTTAGGTTTTGACCATTGCCATTTTTAGATAGTTCATGTTACGAGCTTCGTTTTGATATGTGGTACGCTTGAATCCGATGTACGGTTTAGGAGAAACGGCCGTTTTAAGTAACGACGTTTCGCGAACGAATCATTACCCCTCGCCTTACTTTGAAACATAGGTTAAAGACCTAAAAGGGCTAACTGGAGTATGAAACAATTATGTTAAGTGAATTAGGCAGTTGGTAAGGTACTCGCGAAAGAATCGCCTTAAAACCCTTAATGGTTAATTTATTAAAAATGGTGGAGCCGAGAGTACTCGAGCGACTTAAGTGAATCGTTAAGCGCGAAAGCGAACGTTAGGACTCTAAATGGTTAAAGTCTAGTTTCTTAAGCGACCAGGGTTTAATTCCGACTTATGTTGTTGTTCATAGGTTATCAAACCCACTCTAAGCTTAAGTCCATCCGGGAGCACTCAGGCAAGTTTTCTACCCGCTATACTGTTGTTGTGATGTATATATGTATATGCATTGTCTTGTGATAAATGCATGTTGGTTAATTAGCAAATTCTTTTGATATATTGTAGCATGTGATATGGTATATATGCATGCTTGGTTCGTAATCTTGATACATATATCTGTTGATTCAGTTGCATAATACCTATGCTAGAGATAAGCGGTATTTAAGTTTACCCTTAGTATAGGGGACCCAAAGGTGAACATATTTCTAAACCGGGAGTCGATGTTCCCGAGTATATTATATATATATAATTATATATATATATGGATATAGTTTTCAAAACTATTGATCGAATAAGGTTTATTCGATAACTTTATTTTATTTAATGAATATCATTGAATATTCATTCGAGGACTTATGACTCTGTTTATTCTATTTAATGATTATTACTTGCATATTCATTTGAGGATGTATGACTCCGTTTATTTTATTTAATGAATATTATTTATAATATTCATTCGAGGAATTATGTCTCCGCTTATTATTTAATAATATTCTTTATTTTACTAAAGAATAATGTTTCGATAATCAAACTTATTTTCGATTATTCAAATAAAGATAGTACTTTCGTATAAGTATATCTTTTGTTATTTAATATTCATTTCAAGTATGAGTTTTAAAACTTCTACTTCGATTATCTTTATAAGGATTATCTTTATGAGAATATTATTTAAATAATAATATTCATATATTTCTAATATATCGGGGCTGATTTATTTTAATAAATCAGCAGTACTCCAAACATTTTTAAAAATGTTTTCGAGTCTTCAAAATGATTTTTAAAGTTAGAGTGGACCCCAAAACTCATTTTTATATTTAAGATCTTCCTTTCAAAGGGGATTTAAATACTCGCTCAAAACCTGGGGATCCTGCTCTGTGGTGTATTTTACATTCGCAGCGTGGTTGCTGTTTTGAGAAAACAATTTGATTACTTGCCCAACGTTCGAGAAGTAATTCCCTCTAATTGAGTCGGCATAAGCGACAGGCCGGGGTACGGTCTATTAAAGTGTAAGTGGCTGGGTGGCAGTCCATCAACGCGTAAGAGGCCAGGTGGCGGTCCAGCACAAGGTCCTTATGTGGCCAGGGTGATGACCGGTGGGGGATTCATCCATCTACTAGTAGAAAAGGTTACTTATTGGTATCTTTGCCTGATCAGCAAGATATCAGGTTTATGCCAAGGTTTTCTCCTTTCCAAAATTCATTGGATATTGCAACTCTGTTTATAATTTTCATAACAGAGGTTTTCAAGGAGTGTATGAAATATATATATCTATAGGTGTATATATATATCGGGACTTAATGAAGTATCTCGTAACTTCATTATTTATAGTGATGTTCAAAGATTGAATCTATTCGAATCTTGTCTTGTAGTCTCATCTATGTGATGAACTTTTGAAACTAATTATAACTTGAACGGTGGTAGTTCAAGTTGTATTTGGAAAAGATATAAGTATATTGGAGTATCTTGTAACTTCATCTTTTAAACTTATATCTAGCAAATGATTATCTTGTGCATGTCAAAGATTTTCAGAAAAACGTTGAGACAGGGTTAGATATATGATATCACTTTGCAATGATAGTTTTATACAGTTATAAACTGGAACTCTGTGTATATTATGTATGGAAGAGGACTTCCAAGATTTTGAAAAGTATATATGTATATATACTGAATATTTTGCGACTTCATCGCATTAAGATATCAAACTTGGTCCATTTCTTTTGACCAAGACTTTCATGAGTACTATGAGAAGGCTCATATATTGTTAATCATTATACATATTATTTTGGTGGACTTGCTGCTCACCCTTGCTTTCTTCTTTCATCACGCAACAACAGATAGAAAAGATGAACAAGACCAAGCTCCCAATTCGCGAGCGGATAGGAAACGTTCCGCAGTTTCCTATAGGCGTTGATGTCGCTGTAGCTGAGGTAGGAACTACCAATAGGCTAGGCTTTCAACTTTTGATGTACCAGACTTACGTATCTTTATCAATTGTAATAATGGCAAAGATATGTAAATCTATTCAGAAACCCCTTTTAAGGTGTAATGGCATATAATTTTGGAATAAAATGACTTGTGATTATTTTTTGGATATTCATCTCTGAGACTATAACTTGTGGTGTGTGTGTTATTGTGGGGTCACAGTACAGAGTAGTTGATTATTTATTAAGATTGGGTGTTATTAAGGGAAATGGAACTCGTGACAACCCGGATCCCCGACCTCGGATTTGGGGGTGTTACAGAAGTGGTATCAGAGCCAAGCGTTATAAACCTCAGAGATGATGTGACGTTAAGATAATAAGTTCATTAAGATAATAAGAACTCTTGCCAAGTTCATAGTCGGGCTACCTAACGTAGTACTGACAGTTAAAACCCTTATGGGAACCCTTATAAATATCGTGATAAGAGCGTAGTTCGTTATCGTATATGGTAGCGGGACTCCGAACCCTGAGGTTGAGAAGCAACAACGCGATGATGTTTTATTATTTATTGGAGATCAGAGTGTGGATCCGATAGAGCGTTCTAACACGGGCCCGGATGATGTTCCTATTGAGGATGTAGCGGTTGAGGATGTTATCCTAGAAGGGATAGTTGCTGAGGAGGATCCCATGGAGGATCCTGACAAGAATAAATAAAGGACCACTGAGGAATTGATGACCATGGTTAGGGCAACTCCCAGAGGTAGGATTGGTCGGTCACTACCAGAGGTTCGTTCAAGTTTGTAAAGATAGTAGCCCCCTTTAACGCGGCTTACTCGTAAGACTGAGAAGTTCGAATGGACAGAGAAATGTGAGAACAGCTTTCAAGAACTGAAGCAAAGGTTGGTGACGGCTCCTATGTTGGCGTTGCCGGATAGAAAAGGAGATTTTGTGATTTGTAGTGACGCTTCGCATAAGGAATTAGGGTGCTTCTTATACAGCACAGCAAGGTAATCGCGTACGCGTCAAGACAATTAAGGGAATATAAAAATTCGATATCCCCACTTATGAGCTGGGGCTCGTGGCAATAGTTTTGCCCTAAAGATTGGAGGCACTACTTGTATGGAGAGAAGTGCGAGATTTACCTAAGCCATAAGTACTCTAGTACATTTTCCCGTAGAAAGAGCTCAACATACGCCAGAGGAGGCGGTTAGAGCTAATCAAGAATTATGAGTGGGAGATTCTTTATCATTCGGGGAAAGCCAAAATGGTGGCTAACGCCCTTAGTATAAAAGAGAGACTCAAGATGAAAATGTCTTTGGGAGAGTTAATAAGAGATTTTGAGAAAATGGAAATAGAAGTGAAGGTAACCGGAGCCGGTACCGAAAAGCTGTTTGAGATTGCAATACAGCCCGAATTATTGGAAAAGATCATATTGTGCCAGAAAAAGTGATGAAGGAAGGCAAAGAGCCAACAATTAGATAAAAGATTAATACCGAGAAAGATGATAAGGGAATAATGAAGTATTCCTACAGAATTTGGGTTCCAAATGTTCAAGAGCTTAAAGATGAGATCTTAGATGAAAGCTAGTTTGAGGAATAAGATTTAGAGCAAACCCTGAACCTGATAGTCAGGGAGGTCGCCATCAAGATAGAAGGAACCCATAACATAATGAAGTGGAAAATAAGGATTTAAAATATGTAGGATGACCCCGATTATGGGGAGGAGGAGGGAATGTTCAGACTAAGGAAACAGAAAGTCGAGTAAAGAAAGGAGACCCGAGACGGTACTCCTATACGGCAATTCATGGACCTGTCTAAAAAAAAGAACTTAGACTATTATCCCCAACCACCACCTTGAGGAAACAATGCGGTAGGAAATTCTTTCATGACCTTTAAATCGCTAAGCTCTCAGAGTTCCAAGGAACAGGTTGACCCAGTCGAGGCAAGAGCCTGGCTAAAGGAAATATAGGAATCATTTAAAATTCTAAATGATTGACGAATCACAAAAGACTGTTTTGTCACTTACCCTCCTAAGAGAGAGGCCACCCGCTGGAGAAAGGCCAAGGAAGGCACGGAGCAAGAGATTATAATAAACTGATTTAAGTTCAGTCAATTGTTTTCAGGAAAGTACTTCCCAAGGTTATGGAGATAGTGTAAAAGCTTTAGATCCAGAACAAAGGCAGACGAGTATGATGAATTATGAATCTAAGTTGTAAAAGTTATCAAGATTCGTTCTGAGGACACGAATCCAGAATGACGGGATGTTTGAAATCAATGCTTATGTTGTGTTGGTTCATGAAATAATGATAAGAGAAAGGAAAATAAAAAGAAACTGAAGTGGAAAGGAATATAAAGGCAATAGAGTTTGAGGTATGATAAGGGAGTTGGGTATGAGGAAACCCTAAAGACTCGTAGCAATAGAAATAGAAAAGTATGCATTCGTCAGGATGAGAGTGATTCACCATGAGTTAAAATTGATGGTTGAGGGCATAAGAGATACATATATTTTATCCCCTGTAAGTTGGGAGGATTCGAGGAAACCTTGAGATAATTCGATGGATAAATAATGAGACGCGGATAGACTGAGGAGGCAAGGAAGTAAGAAATTAGGAAAATTGGATGAAGGAAGTGACCTTCAAGAATGTGAAGTGTAAGATCGGTGGCTCGATACTCAGAAAGGGAGACGCCAGGTATGAAAGATATCCCAACATTGAGGAGACTGTTGAGATAAACAACAAAAGTAAATAAGGAATTATTAAGAAGAGGTTCACGTTGAACACGACCAATATCTTCCAGAACATCCTTGTTATCGTTACCAGATTAGGCAAGAAAAGTGGATAACCGTTGTTATCTTTTGGAGGCCATATTGATTAACCTCATTTTGAATACAGATGTTATTGTGAAATTAGGCATATACTATCGAGGTGGGAATGATTGAATAAGACACCCTTATCAGGGATATATGACTTGAATTATCCATGGAAGGATGCATGTACCTTTTTAAAGGTGATATTAAGGATAGAACATCGGTAACTTAAAACGAATCCTAGGGGAATGCATAAAGGTTGGCATTTCACCCTTAATAGGGATAGTATGAGTTTTGACAGTATGAATTGGAAAGGATTAAGGTAATAACAACCTTTAAGAATCAGTGGAGAAATTTTTTTCAGAAGTATATAGACAATGATTCTGGTATTAATAAATGGTATCTTGATATGCCCTGTATCTAGGGAATACATGAGGAACGATTCAAGGATAACCTTAGAGGTTTTACAAGGAGAAAAGTAATATTCAAAATTCTCAAGAATAGAAATGTTGATAAAGGAAATATGACGTAATTATAATGATGCCAAGTGGGGCACGTGTTAAACCACGAGAAAGTATGGATCGAACCAGTAAAGGTCGAAATTGTTCAGGGCAATTAGGACTTAAGATAAAAGATGTCCTAAGTATGATTGAGAGTCAGTCATGACAGTGATTAACCTCTAAAGACTGAGGCAATAACTTATGGAAAAAAATGGTGATAATTTTTTTTTTAATTTTACTCATCAGATTTTAAGGAAAACATCTTCACACAAGCGGTGATGGGAAATGAGGTAGAAAATTAGTGAAAGTGGTTAAGATGACATTGATTGTAAGGAAATATTACTATCAAGAAAGACCAAAGAGGTGGCCGACACTTTAAGTGTAAGAGGACAATTACAGGCGCTCGTTCCAGATGAATACAGTGATAATGGTTGAAGCCGTAAAGATTGTATTATGGTTTGAAAGATTGACATTCCTTCTGATGACTGTGCAATACCCAACCGTAATAGTAGTTTGGTAAAGGTTTAATTTGTGTAATCGCCATGAGCGGGCTATCTATCTCAGAAGATACTATCTTGAGATAAGCCAGGACCATGTTTCAAAAAGGACTAGACGCACCTTTGAGTTAAGTCTTCTATTTAAGGCATACGATTAAGAATGGTATTAACCTGCTATCGTTGCTTTGACTGAAACTCTTCTACAATTTTATCTACTTCATGTCATGAAAGTACGTCAGAGTTTGGAGTGTTCTTCCTGAATTATGATTGGTGGTTATGTTAACTCCTTAGAAGTATTCTGTACGACATGTATGGACTCTGTATGGTTAGATATTAAGATTTCATGGAAAGTGAATGACGACAGTAGGTCAGTGGTGGACCATAGTAATGCAGCAATGATTCTGCGAGTAATGAGCTGATTACAACCGTGAGAGTTGTATTGGAATGGATGTTGAGATTGAGTACCACTAATCGGGTCGTGGTAGTGTATAAGTTATCATTGATAGACTAATTAAGTAGAGTATCTACCTATTGAATATTTATTCCCTCTTATGAAAAGAGAGTCGTATTACTATATGAGGAAGGTTGCGATGCAAGCATAGAATTCTAGTAACGATGATGTCTAGAATGAGATCCCAGATTCGATTTTCAATATCGAGGGAGTTTCAAAGGTGATTGTGTATAAGCTCGAGAAAGAGCATGGGTCCATAGAATGATGGACGGAATAGCAAAAATATTTAGGCATGTGAAATACGATGCTATAATACTTGATGTTGATATAAATACATATATGTTTTGTTCTCCTATGACAAACCTCTATAGTTCAGAGGTAGGTTCCAAGCCAGATATTTGGTGGCAGTATATTTTTTATATATATACAATTCTCTTCAATTCGTTCTTTTCTCTCATTTTCATTTCATGTAAGTTGAGAAGAACAACCCTTCCAGAAGGGGAGGTATTGACGAATGACTATCTATCTGTGTGATAGAAGCCTAGTAGGATACCACATGTTGTTTAATTGCTTGTCAAGTACTAAAGGCTGGCCACCTTCTGTACTAACTATGCGATATAACAAGTGTTCATGATCATAGTGATCTCTCAATAAATTCTTTTACTTCTATATGAAGGACTAAGCTTTCGAAGATAGAAGCAGCTGAAAAAGGAGTAGTAAACTTGTGATGGTATTCGGAATGGAAACACATTCGTGATACTAAGGTTGACGAGGTTATTAAAAGGTTATAGAACGCTAACGAGCAAAAGTATAACCAGTATAATATTAGGAATGGAAGTTAGTAGCGATTACGAACTGGAAAATAATGGGTATTGAGAAGCATAAGCTCTAATGCTAAAAGCTATAATGAGAGTCTGTGCAATAGACTTGAAAGAAATTGGAATGATCACTTAACACGGATTGAGTTTTCTTACGACAATAGATCATATGTCATTATCGAGTTGTCGCCTTATGAGATCCTTGAGGGAAGACAATGTCGATCTCCCTTATGTTAGGATGAAGTTGTAGAGCGCAAGATGCTCGGACCCGCAGTAGTCCAAAGGACCAAGGATATAATAGATCTAATCAGAGGACGGCTGGTAGTAGCCCAAGATGGACATAAGAAGTATGTTGATTTGACACGAAAGGACAAAGAATAGGAAGTAGGGGACCTAGTGTTTTTAAAGGTATCCCCTTGGAAACCCTTGGAAAGGATTGATGAGGTTCGGAAGGAAAGGAAAGCTAAGTCCACAATTTGTCGGACCCTTGGATATACTAAAACATATTGGGAAGTTAGCATACGAGCTTGCCCTACCCCCGAACTTGTAGCAAGTTCATAACGTGTTTCACATATCAATGTTAAGGAAGTATAATTCGGATGCCAGACAAATAGGGGCATATGAGCTCATAGACATGCAACCAGACGTAACCTATATGGAGCAACCAGGAAGGGTTATAAATTGAAAAGAAACAAGTGCTTAGGAGAAAGGCTATCAAACTAGTCAGAGTTTGATGGTAGAACCACAATGTGGGAAAATTTACTCGAGAGTTAGAAAGTGCAATTCTAAGAGAGTATCCCTATTCATTTTCTATCTGATTCCGGGACGGAATCCTTTTAAGGAGGGGAGACTGTAATAACCCCAATTTTTGGAAATTTTTGAAACCCTTATGAATAGTGATTTTGCAGATTATGCTGAATGAGAAAACTTTTCATGCCACTCTATGTAGGGGTTCTTTTATGGATATTCTGAGATTTTATTGGTACTCTATGTGATATATAAGTGTATGTAAAGATCGTCAGAATCCAAATCCGAACACTTTGATTTTTCCCGGAAATCCACTAGATACGGAAAGAATTGAGTATAAGGTAACAGGATAAGAAGGATTTAAATTAAAGGATTATAAGAGAGGATCATAAAAGGAATATAATGTATTGAGAAAGGTTAAGGAAACCTAAGTAATAAGATCCCGGGTATGATCCCTCAAACGAGAAACGAGAATGAAAGTTAAGCGAACCGTATAACAGATCAGCGGTCATTAGGCAAACAATTAGAAAGTTAATCAAGGAGGTTAGGGATGATGAGGTCATCCAACCAATAAGAAGAGGGCAAGTCAGGGATGATGACCTCACGAGGTGACATAAGCATGACATAGGGGGGAAGGAGGTGTGGATGAATGATAACCACACAAAGTTCAAGGTTAATAAGGTAATTAACCAAAATCTAATCAAAAAACAACCAACCAACAATCATTTCACCCAAAACACAAAGATCATTTCATTTTCTTCATCTTGCTCTCGGCTTTTCTTCTTTTCCAAAGGAAGAAAAATCAAAATCCTAGTTCCAAGCATTGTTAAATCACAAGGTAATTATCTAAGGTTCCTTGTACATAGATATGGATATCCTATAAGTTTAAGCTTCTAATTCCTTCACAATCTCTTCCAATAAATCAAGGAAGAAGATGGTGAATAGTAACCTTCAAGAAATAACTTTGGTTTTCTTGATTTTTTATGAAAGTTCAAGGTAGCTTAAGCATAGATCAAGGCTTCCATGGGCATTCCAAGGATCTTTCATTGATTAAAAGCTTTAAGGAAGGTATAACACTAAATTATCTTAGCATTAAGTTGTTTGGTATAAATGATTATGATGATGGAATGATAGGTTAAGTGTAGTAGTTGTTTTGTCATGTTGAGATCTTAGGTGTTAAGTGTTTTTGTTGATTTTGGGAGTTAAGATTAGCACTAGTTGTTCTTGATGATTCATGGTATGATTTGGGCTTGGTTTAAATGGTTTAAAGTGGTTGATGGGTGATATTGTCATATGGTTGTATTGGGATTGATTGGTGATGGTTAGGTGTTGAATTGGTTTGGTAAAATTTTGGGAAATCGCGTAAACATAGCCGTCGTAATGCCCGATTTACCGTAGACTGTTTTTGTTCTTAACATCAGAACCCTTGAACTCACTGTTAGGTTTTGACCATTGCCATTTTTAGATAGTTAATGTTACGAGCTTCGTTTTGATACGTGGTACGCTTGAATCCGATGTACGGTTTAGGAGAAACGGCCGTTTTAAGTAACGACGTTTCGCGAACGAATCATTACCCCTCGTCTTACTTTGAAACATAGGTTAAAGACCTAAAAGGGCTAATTGGAGTATGAAACAATTATGTTAAGTGGATTAGGCAGTTGGTAAGGTACTCGCGAAAGAATCGCCTTAAAACCCTTAATGGTTAATTTATTAAAAATGGTGGAGCCGAGAGTACTCGAGCGACTTAAGTGAATCGTTAAGCGCGAAAGCGAACGTTAGGACTCTAAATGGTTAAAGTCTAGTTTCTTAAGAGACCAGGGTTTAATTCCAACTTATGTTGTTGTTCATAGGTTATCGAACCCACTCTAAGCTTAAGTCCATCCGGGAGCACTCAGGCAAGTTTTCTATCCGTTATACTGTTGTTGTGATGTATATATGTATATGCATTGTCTTGTGATAAATGCATGTTGGTTAATTAGCAAATTCTTGCGATATATTGTAGCATGTGATATGGTATATATGCATGCTTGGTTCGTAATCTTGATACATATATCTGTTAATTCATTTGCATAATACTTATGCTAGAGATAAGCGGTATTTGAGTTTACCCTTAGTATAGGGGACCCAAAGGTGAACATATTTCTAAACCGGGAGTCGATGTTCCCGAATATATTATATATATATAATTATATATATATGGATATAGTTTTCAAAACTATTGATCAAATAAGGTTTATTCGATAACTTTATTTTATTTAATGAATATTATTTGAATATTCATTCGGGGACTTATGACTCTGTTTATTCTATTTAATGATTATTATTTACATATTCATTTGAGGATGTATGACCCCATTTATTTTATTTAATGAATATTATTTATAATATTCATTCGAGGAATTATGACTCCGCTTATTATTTAATAATATTCTTTATTTTATTAAAGAATAATGTTTCGATAATCAAACTTATTTTCGATTATTCAAATAAAGATAGTACTTTCGTATAAGTATATCTTTTGTTATTTAATATTAATTTCAAGTATGAGTTTTAAAACTTCTACTTCGATTATCTTTATAAGGATTATCTTTATGAGAATATTATTTAAATAATAATATTCAGATATTTCTAATATATCGGGACTGATTTATTTTAATAAATCAGCAGTACTCCAAACATTCTTAAAAATGTTTTCGAGTCTTCAAAATGATTTTTAAAGTTAGAGTGGACCCCAAAACTTATTTTTATATTTAAGATCTTCCTTTCAAAGGGGATTTAAATACTCGCTCAAAACCTGGGGATCCGGCTCTGTGGTGTATTTTACATTCGCAACGTGGTTGCTGTTTTGAGAAAACAATTTGATTACTTGCCCAACGTTCGGGAAGTAAGTCCCTCTAATTGAGTCGGCATAAGCGACAGGCCGGGGTACGGTCTATTAAAGTGTAAGTGGCTGGGTGGCAGTCCATCAACGCGTAAGAGGCCGGGTGGCGGTCCAGCACAAGGTCCTTATGTGGCCAGGGTGATGACCGGTGGGGGATTCATCCATCTACTAGTAGAAAAGGTTACTTATTGGTATCTTTTCCTGATCAGCAAGATATCAGGTTTATGCCAAGGTTTTCTCCTTTCCAAAATTCATTGGATATTGCAACTCTGTTTATAATTTTCATAACAGAGGTTTTCAAGGAGTGTATGAAATGTATATATCTATAGGTGTATATATATATCGGGACTTAATGAAGTATCTCGTAACTTCATTATTTATAGTGATGTTCAAAGATTGAATCTATTCAAATCTTGTCTTGTTGTCTCATCTATGTGATGAACTTTTGAAACTAATTATAACTTGAACGGTGGTAGTTCAAGTTGTATTTGGAAAAGATATAAGTATATTGGAGTATCTTGTAACTTCATCTTTTAAACTTATATCTAGCAAATGATTATCTTGTGCATATCAAAGATTTTCAGAAAAACATTGAGACAAGGTTAGATATATGAGATCATCTTGCAACGATAGTTTTATACAGTTATAAACTGGAACTCTGTGTATATTATGCATGGAAGAGGACTTCCAAGATTTTGAAAAGTATATATACTGAATATTTTGCGACTTCATCGCATTAAGATATCAAACTTGGTCCATTTCTTTTGACCAAGACTTCCATGAGTACTATGAGAAGGCTCATATATTGTTAATCATTATACATATTATTTTGGTGGGCTTGCTGCTCACCCTTGCTTTCTTCTTTCATCACACAACAACAGATAGAAAAGATGAACAGGACCAAGCTCCCAATTCGCGAGCGGATAGGAAACGTTCCGCAGTTTCCTATAGGCGTTGATGTCGATGTAGCTGAGGTAGGAACTACCAATAGGCTAGGCTTTCAACTTTTGATGTACCAGACTTACGTATCTTTATCAATTGTAATAATGGCAAAGAAATGTAAATCTATTCAGAAACCCCTTTTAAGGTGTAATGGCATATAATTTTGGAATAAAATGACTTGTGATTATTTTTGGATATTCATCTCTGAGACTATAACTTGTGGTGTGTGTGTTATTGTGGGGTCACAGTACAGAGTAGTTGATTATTTATTAAGATTGGGTGTTATTAAGGGAAATGGAACTCGTGACAACCCGGATCCCTGACCCCGGATTTGGGGGTGTTACACTCGACCTACGTTGAGAAACCAGTAAGAGTGATGGACCAGAAAGAACAAGTTTTGAGGAACAAGACTGTGAAGCTGGTCAGAATCTTGTGGAGAAATCAGAATGTTGAAGAGTCAACTTGGGAACTAGAAGACGCAATGAAGAATAGATATCCCTACCTGTTTTCTAATTGATTCCGAGACGGAATCATTTTTAGTGGGGAAGACTGTAATAACTCGAATTTTTAAGACTTTGTAATATGCTTAATGAAGAGTAACCCTGACAAATGGGGAAAACCTTTTAGCCCACACTATGTTGTGCATGATAAATCGAGTTTCTGAGTCGATAACATGATTATACGTACCAAATGAGTGTATGTAAACGCTATTAGTTTTCGAAGAAAACGAACTTTGAAAAATGACCGTATCTATGAACCATCAAGGATTACGGGAATCACAATATAATTACAAATTTAAAATCCTACAAATTCAAATCCAAATACGATACTTCAAAATGTAAAGAATGTATAAGAAAGGATTTACACCGCGAACCGTGTACGAGAGTTTATTACGAAAATGAATAAGCGACCGAGCGAACGCATAAATGAATAAGTAAACGTATAAAACCAAGCTAACAATACAAGATAATTAGACTAAGAAATTAACCATGGTCAAGTAACCAAATAGTAACTTAGTTAGATAGAATGATAACTTAAAAGCTACTAAATAGTAACCTAGGATCTAAACCAAGTAGAATAGATTGAAACCTAGAATGGCTAGCCAATATTTTCATGGATTTAGTAGTACTAGGATATATACAAGATTATATCACTAGACTTATACAAGAAGCATTTCAATAAAGCCAATAAAACTCTCTCTTTTCTCCCTTCTTCTTCCATTCAGCCTCATCTAAGAAAAACAAAGAAATGAATTTCAAAACAACAAGTTCTAGCCATTGAAAATTTCCACAATTAAATCCCAAGATTCATACATCCTAAACTAAGGTAAGATAAATTTTTCAGCTCATTCTATTTAGGTTTAATGGGTGAAATAAATTCAAGAAAAGTGATAATGAATAGTAATGAGTAGTAACTTTTCTTGGTTTCTTGATTTTTATGGCTTGATTTAGGTTCCTTAAATTCAACCAAGCATCCCCAAGAATCTACCATCATCAAGAACACATCACAAGATTTAAATAAAGGTATAAATCTTTGACCATTCTTTATTTAAGGTTTAAGTTTCAAGAAACTTTGAAATCCTAGTTATAAACCTAGTTTTAATGGTTGATTTGCTAATATCTTGATGTTTAGTTAATTAGTTTTAAGGTTTATGATTGTTTGCCTCAAGAACATGATGTTCTTGAGAGGAGTTAGTGTTGAAATGATGATATGATGGTTATTGATGGTGGTATAATGATTTAATATGTAAACAAAACACGAATCGTAATCGTGACCTCGTTAAAATGAACAAAACTCAACTTAAAGTTTCTGCAGAAGTTCCAGAATGTGTAAACTGTAGTTTCTTGAAAATTAACACTTTATTATGATATAAAATGTTATAAAGATCATTTAGGCGCTTGAATCGCTTGATTTTGATTTACGAATCAAAAGTTATGACCCTTTTAGTAAAAGTGATTTACGCGACAAAAACTGCTACGAATTACGAACTTTGGGAATAGAAATGATCCACTTAAAAATATTCAAAAATCATAAAATTTTTAAAAAGAGTAAGAAATAGAGTTTATTAATTTCTATAAAAATTTCAAATGAAAATATAAATTTCTCAATTTTATAAAAATGTCGGAGCCGAGACCGCGCGATTAAAAAACCACTAAGAATCGTAAACGGAGCCGAGGACTGAAATGTAAAGGACTTAAACGAACGTAAAGGATTTCGAAAAGAAAGAGAACGTGAAAATAATATGTTCTTAAAGGAATAATAATAGTAAAATGAGTTGCGGGAACGATTAATAAGTAGCGCGTATGTACGAGTCGCCATAAATAAGAACGGGATCTAATGAAACGATATTTATTTATGATTATAGATTTTCGAGCGGACCCTAGAGCATCCTCCACCTCAAAGTACCCGGAAAAGTTTACGAACCCAACTCCATATACTGTCGTGTTGTGAAAATATTGTTTTACTGTCTATTGCATAAATGACATGCTTGACATGATACTAGTATTTGAGTTTTCGCATCAATAGCAATTGTGTTACGATGTATATATATCGTAGAATATTTTAGCGCCACCATAAGCGTTAAGTATAATTATAAGACCGAGAGTCGGTTGGAGTTTAAACAAAGAGGAGAATTAATGATTATGTGTAACGACTGGGAAATTTACGTTTATATTATATCATAATTATAATAAAATATGTGTATTACTATGTCATTTATGTGTGATTATCTGATAAACCCTAACTGTTATGTGTTACGTGTATTCCATGTCATTTCTGTAATTTTAAGGTATTTTTCAGATATTTTATTATGCATTCATAGGTTTCATTTCAAACGTTTTACGACCCAAATAATGATTTTAAAGCCAGTATTTCAAATAAAATAATGGGCCTTATTTTTCATCAAATGGCTTTTATAATCGCATTATTCTGAACATCTAGATATTTTATAAATTTTCTCGTTTTGCGAAAATTGACTTTTCCGGGCCCCATTGGGTGTCAAAACCCCCACAAAAATCACATTTTTATTTTTATAAAATTATAGGACTTTCATTTATATTATTTCTTTGCATTTTTGTATTATTCACAATTTTTGGGAAATTTTGGCATATATATTGTATATATAAAATATTTATAAATTAAATTTTAATACTCAAAAATTATAAAATTAGGGGTCTATTAATTTTAAAAAGTGTAGAATTAAGGCCTTAATTTTAATTAGGAGTATTAATTTTACTACTACAAATAGCTTAATTTTTATTTAATTAATTATAATTAATCATTAAAATCTGCAAAAACACACAAAATTCTCTGAAATCGGGTCGGGAAGAACAGGCTCGGGTCGAAGAATCAAGTCGTGATTTCTCACTGATTGCAGCATCAAATCGTGTGATTCAAGTACTCAAATCGAAGGTTGTGATCCGTTCTTTCTGTTTTTTGCATCAATTTCATGTTTTATTGCATCGTTTTTGATTTTCGATTTCTAGGGTTTATGTTCGAATTAGGACTCTTTGATTCTAGGGTTATTTTGATGTTTTGATGATTGATAAAGCTTTGTTGGATGATTTACAGTCGATTTATGGTATTTAATTGAACAAACGATGCCTGGATAGTGATTCACGATTTCTAGGGTTTATGTCAGATTTTCAAAACACAACTCGATGATTTCTGTGAATATTTGGTTCTTGTAATGTTAGGGCTTTGATTGTATATGTTCTTAGCTTCAATGTGCACTATAGAACGTTGAGTTTGGTTTACAGAATCAAAAGATGATATTTTGGCCGGAGTTCATGTCGATTTTGACTGGAAATTGTGATTCTGAGATGTTTTTGGTATGTTTTGGCCTTGGTTAGATTGTTGTGTTGATTTGCAATAAAAAGCACTAAAAAACAGCACCAAACGGTGTTGATTTGAGGCTGATCGGAGTTGGCCGGACTCCGGGAACTCACCGGATTCTGGAAAAAATCCGGTGATGTTCTTGGCAACCCGGAATCCAACCCGGTTGACCCGTTTCCAGAACCCGAGTTTGATCTAATTTTGTCAGGAATTGGGTTCTGACATGTGTTTCTGTAATTTTGATTTTTATTTTATTTTTATTAATTTTAAAAATCAGTTTTACTTATTTTGTAAATTGATTAATTAATTGTTTAATTAATTGAATTATATTTTAAATAATTCTGAATTATTTTCTAAAAATCAGATTGAATTATTTTCTTAATTATTTATTATTTAATTATTTAATTATTATTTATTAATTATTTAAAAGTGATTAATTATTTTGATAATTAATCAAATAATTTTCAATAAATCATAATAAATTCATTTTAATTCCAAAAATTATAGAAAAATTATTTTTAATTCTGATTTTTCTTAAATAATGATTTAAAAATTATTTTTGAGTTTTAAAAATTAGTAATACTTATTTATAATGATTACTAAATGGAATTATCAGTATTTAATTGATAATAATTCAACCGTTAGTCCGATTTGCGTGAAACGAAAGCTTGTTGACTCAGAAAAATGAATTCTTTTCATTCAAAATAATATCAAAGCTTAATTTCTTTTAAAAATTAGTTGATTCTGTTACTTGTTTGATTATCAGTCGAGTTACGTGCCGAGACGAGTCCGGAAAATTCCGGAAAAATGGGAAACGAGTCAGATAACGATCAGCGAGTCAATTTTGGTTTTAAAAATTATTTTAACCATAAAAATGATTATGTGCTTATGTGTATTACGTGGTTAATCGAGTCTTACTTGCTTATATGTAATACATGAGTCAGCCATAAGCGCATGGGTAGATGTTAGGAAAGATTTGAAGTCGATTCAAGATGTAAATGAAGTACGACGTGACTTAACCAGTCTTTTTTGCCAACAAAAGCTAAGCCAGCCAGGCAAGTTGAGTCGGTAATAGTCCAAGGTGATAGACAGAAGTGTTTCAATTGCAGTGAGTCCCGCAGAAGGCAAGTTTTCCCCTATTCTACTTTCAGAATAGTGATATTGATTCAAATGCTTATCACATTTGCATTCTCTTGATTATTGTTCTTGATCACTGATATACACTTGTTATTCCTTTGTTCATATTTCATTTCGATTCTTGATTTCTCCGTTTCTTTGGATACTTGGTTCATATTCCATTAATGATACATTGACATTGATATATTCTGGTGATTAGAATATGTCAAAGCATACCGATTGTTCTGGTTGCTAAGCGATGGACTGGATAATGATATGTTGGGATTGAGTGTGTCTTAATCCTGAGGACCGGGATGACTGGTGCCTCGACGTGGGCCGTAGTGCCTGGGTACCTGACTGGATCTATATAGTGAGATATAGATCTGCATTATATTCTTTCTGATCAGCAGAATATAGATGCGAACTTTTGTCCAGTTTAGTTCATTTGTACTTGACAGTAATGGCCTTCTTTCTGTTCTCGTGGGGTTATATCTTTGCAGATATACCCGGGATGACGGATTCATTTAAAATACTTTAACACTGTTTAGATTTTGTGGACTTGTTGAGCAATTTTTGGCTCACCCCTTTTTGTTGTTATTCACCTTATTGTTTTCAGTTAAGAAGGAATATGAAACCCATCAGGACTTGAGTGGTAAAGAAGCGAGTCAAGCCTCAGGATCCTCTCATACCCAAGGTGTTGATCCCAATCCAGGAAGAAAGCTTTGAATTGCCCGAACAGGTGGAGTGTTAATAGATAGTGTGTGTGTTTGAATAAAAGTTGAACTTAGCTTCAGACGAATTAGACAATGGTTTGTAATAAAAAGAGTTTGTGAGATTTTGAATGTTTGGTTGTAATAAAAGCAGTTAGTGGTTCTTGTTTTCGTACTTCAACCTAAAAAGATCCTGGTTAGTGTTAAAGGGGTTTAATTTCATTTCTTTATTAATTATTAATCAGATTGTACAGGTTTGGTGATTAGCTAGTAACCCCCAGACTTATACCCCGGGTCTGGAGGGCGTTACAGGTTTGGCATCAGAGCTGTAGGTTTGGTCCCTGAAAACAAGAACATTAGGATTAAGATAGGATAGGGAGATCACATAAGATAGGGATAGTCAAATTAGGAAGAATAGTGTTAGGATTTAGGTCAGATTAGAATAGGGAAGTATAAATCTTAGGATTGTTAGTGACTTTTTCTTTTCTTTGGTACATTATCAGATGGCATCTTCTGGTTATTCTGCGTCTTTCGAGAGGACAGTCACTGGGCCAGCAACACCAGTTATACCTCCAGTATCTGAGTATATGTTTCCTCCTCTACCACATCCACCACCATTGCCACAGGAGCCGGTACCATCAGTTCAGGGGATAGTTCATGACCCCATGGAGATGTTTGATCCATATGAGTTCTTTGAGCCAATGGTTCCTTTACCTATTGAGCACCAGTTTATACCAGGTATTGAGCAGGAGTTACCACCACCACCATTGTTACCTCCTATACCAGTGCATGCCCTAGAGCCGGACATAGTTCAGATAATTCCAGTCGAGGGGATGAGAGAGCATGATATGGATCTACAGTTAGGTTTACCACAGCAGGGTGCAGGTATACTGAGGGTTCCTTCCCAGGAGTCAGTAGGTCAGGTTGCTCAGCCGCATATGGTACCATACCATGAGTATAGAGTTATGAGGGATGATATGGAGTATTGGCGGGCACAGTGTCGGGAGATTATGCATCTGTTTAATCAGAGGGACAGAGGACCGTTAGCGGCCCTACAGCCGGATTATTATATGAGACAGCGATTGCAGTCAGTGTTGATGAGCGCTACTTGGGTGCTGGATGATTTGACTCATGATGGACCTCCTTATTTTGCAGAGTTCTACAGGGTTTTCTGCTTGGCACAGACTTTGGTCCAGGCACTTAGGGAGGAGCTTAGGCATATTCCGCCTGGGTTTTGAGGCAGTGATAATTTGAGACAGTGACTCCAGAGTACATATGTATATAGAGGCAGCATAGTATAACTTAGTGAGTAGTGTGTATGCGTGTATCAGTAGTTTAACTTGTAGAAGTAGTTTAACTTGTAGCCGTAGTAATGACCAGTAGCCCGAGACTTTTTGTATCAAGAATTTACACCTGAAGCTGGTGTCACGCATATATATAAAATGAACTTTTTCAATTCCTTTTATTTAAATTTAAGTCTTTACAGTTTTACAGCATTTACTGTCACTTTACAGTTTTCCATATTATAATTCCTGTTGAAAAAAAAAGAGGACAATTATTTTATTTAACTGTTTACATTTACAGTCTTTACATTCAGCAACTGTTTTCTTTAAATAAACCATGTTATTAATACTGGATAAATTGTTTTCCTTACATATTGTCAATTGTTTATTAAACTGTTAAATAAATATCACCTGTTTTATTATCAGAAGAAGATGACACCAAAGAGAAAGACTAGGGCTGAGACCTCTAACAGCAATTTCGAAGACCAGACTAATGAGACCATGAACCAAATGTTCTATCTGATGCAACAACAGATGGTAATGATGCAGCAGCAGATGCAGCATCAGTAACAGCAGATACAACAACAAATATTACAACAGCCACCTCGTCCTGAGCCTCAATTACCACAAGTATTACCTGTTGTTACTTTTAGACAGTTTCAGTCAGTTAAACCTCCAGAATTTGAAGGGTCTACTGATCCTATTAAAGCTACCACCTGGTTAAAAGAAGTAGAGAAAGCGTTCGCACTAGTGAAGATAGGTGAGGACCGGAAGACTGATTTTTCTAGTTACTTGTTGTAAGGAGAGGCGAATTATTGGTGGGAATCTAAAAAGGCTTTGGAAGGTGAAGATGTTATTGCGTGGGATAGGTTTAAAGAGTTGTTTTTTAGAAAAACATTTTCCTCGTTATGTGAAGAACCAAATGCAGATTAGGTTTCTTGAACTGAAGCAGGGAAATATGTCCGTGGCAGAGTATGAAGCCAAATTTACTGAGTTGGCTAGGTTTGTTCCAAACAGGTTGACACTGAAGAGAAGCTAGTTCAAAGGTTTCAAGAAGGGTTACGACCATGGATTCGAGGCCAAGTTGCAGTTTTCGAATTGACAACGTATACTGCCGTAGTTCAGAAAGCTTTGATTATAGAAGGGGAAAGTGAAAGATCTCAGCAAGACAAGGGACAGGGAAGTTTCCAAGATCGCTCCAGCAGAAAGCCGGGATTTCAAGCCCGGACAAATTTGAATTTTAAAAGGATAGGACAAGGTCCACAGAAGGCAGCTAATCGTTTCCAAACCTCCAGTCAGCAGGGAATGGTCAGAGTTCCAGTGCCGTACTGCAAGACATGTAATCGAAAGCATACTGGTGTATGTATCAAAAGGGATGTAACGTGTTATCGGTGTAAGCAAAAAGGGCATTATTCTAACGAATGTCCAACAGGTACTTGTTTCCAGTATGGAAAGAAAGGGCATATCGCCAGAAATTGCAAAGGACCAGCTATGGCAGCCAGTGTTCCGAGAGTGTTAGCATTACCTCCGCCGCCGCCTAATCAACCCAAAGCAAGAACTTTTAACATGACAATGAAAGAAGCGGTGCAAAGTCCAAGTGTGATTGCAGGTACATTTTTGGTGAATTCCGTAAGTTCAAAAGTATTAGTTGATTCTGGAGCTACTCGTTCATTTATTTCTAAAGAATTTCTTGATAAGTTACATTGTGAAATCGAATGGTTGGGCGAGACGTTAATTATAAAATTAGCAAATGACGACCAAGTTCCGGTAGATCGAGTATGTCCTGCGTGTGATATAGAAATAGTCGGACATCATTTTTTGGTAGATTTAATTCCTTTTAAGCTAGGAGAATTCGATATTATTTTGGGAATAGATTGGTTAGCATGTCATAATGCTCAGATAGATTGCGCGAATAAGAAAGTCAAATTGCGGACTGCGGAAAATGCAACGGTAATATTCAAAGGCGAAAAACAGCGGAAGAAATTTCTTACTGTGATGCAGACTAAACGATTGCTTCAACAAGGATGTGAGGCGTACATAGCTTATGTGTTAGATACTGAAAAAGGAAGTCCTAGAATAGAAGACATTCCAGTTGTATGTGAGTCTCCGGACGTCTTTCCAGACGAGCTTCCAGGGTTACCGCCAGATCGAGAAATCGAGTTCACGATTGATCTAGCACCAGGCACAGAACCAGTTTCAAAAGCTCCATATCGGATGGCTCCAGTCGAAATGAAGGAATTCTCAATGCAACTGCAAGATCTTTTAGACCGAGGCATCATACGACCTAGTGTATCCCCATGGGGTGCACCGGTGTTATTTGTGAAGAAGAAGGACGGCAGCATGCGATTATGCATCGACTATAGGGAATTGAATAAACTCATTATCAAGAACAAGTACCCTTACCGAGAATCGATGATTTGTTCGATCAGTTAAAAGGAGCAGCATGGTTTTCAAAGATAGATTTGCGATCAGGCTATCATCAATTGAAGATTAAAGCTGAAGATATTCCAAAGACTGCGTTCCGTACAAGATATGGACATTACGAGTTTTTGGTAATGACATTCGGTTTGACAAATGCGCCAGCAGCATTCATGGATTTGATGAATAGAGTATTCAAGAAATATTTGGATAAATTCGTGATTGTATTCATCGATGACATCTTGATTTATTCCAAGACGGAAGAAGAGCATGCGGAACACTTGAGGATAGCTTTGGAAATTCTGAGGAAAGAGCAACTATACGCAAAATTTTCGAAATGTGAATTCTGGTTAAGGGAAGTACAATTTCTAGGGCATATCATCAATAGAGAAGGCATCCAAGTCGATCCAGCAAAGATTGAAGCTGTGTTAAATTGGGAAAGACCCAGGATGCTGACAGAAGTTCGAAGTTTCTTGGGATTGCCAGGATATTATCGAAGGTTTGTCAAAGATTTTGCGAAGATAGCAACGCCGCTGACCAAGTTGACTCGAAAAAGTGAAAAGTTTGAATGGAATGATAAGTGTGAAGAAAGTTTTCAAGAGTTGAAAAATTGGTTAGTAACCGCACCGGTACTTGTATTGCCAGACGAGCTAGGAAATTTCGTCATTTTCAGCGACGTTTCGTATTGCGGGCTAGGATGTGTATTGATGCAGCACGGTAACGTCATCGCATATGCCTCGAGACAACTCAAACCTCATGAACAGAAATATCCTACTCATGATCTGGAATTGGCAGCGATCGTATTTACATTGAAGCTTTGGAGACATTATCTCTATGGTGAAAAATGTGAAATCTACACAGATCATAAAAGTCTGAAGTATATCTTTACGCAAAAAGAACTGAACATGCGACAAAGTCGATGGTTGGAATTGATAAAGGATTACGATGTCACGATCAATTATCATCCAGGGAAAGCAAATGTTGTAGCAGATGCGCTGAGCAGGAAAGAAAGATTAAATTGATTAACTTCATGTGTAGAATTAACCAAGGAATTCGATAAATTGGAAATTAAGATTCGTATTTCCCATGAATCTGCAGAAGCTATCTACACTATGACTTTCCAACCAGAGTTACTCGAGAAGATTCGCCGCTGTCAGGAAAAAGTGATGAGTCAAGATGACGACCTGACGGGAGAAGAGATCACAACTCAGAGAGATAACGAAGGAATTTTACATTTTGTGTCGAGAATCTGGATCCCTAATGTGGTAGAATTAAAAGTAGAAATAATGCGAGATGCGCACAGTTCAAAGTATTCCATTCATCCAGGAAGTACCAAAATGTATCGCGATCTGAAAGAAAACTTCTGGTGGCCGAACATGAAGAAGAAAATAGCTGAATGGGTGAGTAAATGCTACACATGCCAGCGAGTTAAAGCGGAACATCAACGTCCGAGCGGATTATTACAACCGTTAGACATTCCAGAATGGAAATGGGAACATCTAGCGATGGATTTTGTAGTAGGACTACCAAGGACAAAGGCAAATCATGATGCGATATGGGTAATCATTGACATATTCACAAAGTCAGCACATTTTCTACCAATTAATGAAAGATTTTCACTCGACAAGCTAGTGTACTTGTATCTCAAGGAAATTGTAATGCGACATGGAGTTCCAATATCTATCGTGTCCGATCGAGATCCTCGTTTCAACTCAAGATTTTGGAGACAATTTCAAGAATGTCTTGGAACCAAATTGAACATGAGTACTGCTTATCATCCGCAAACTGATGGGCAAAGTGAAAGAACTATTTAAACGATTGAAGACATGCTACTTTTTCGAGTTTGTGCGATCGATTTTGAAGGCAGTTGGGATGAGCATTTACCTCTAGTGGAATTTTCTTATAATAACAGTTGTCACGCCAGCATTGGAATGCCACCGTATGAAGCATTATACGGGAGGAAATGCAGATCACCAGTACATTGGGATGAAGTCGGAGAATGCAAAATTTTGGGTCCAGAATTAATTCAACAGACGAAAGAAAAGATTGAACTCATTCAGAAACGACTCCATGCAGCACAAGACAGGCACCGCAAATATGCAGATCAAGCCAGGAAAGATATGGACTATCAAGAAGGAGAAAATGTACTACTCAAAATATCGCCATGGAAAGGATTGACCAGATTTGGCATAAGGGTAAATTGAAACCATGATACGTCGGACCATTTGAAATTTTGAAGAAAGTGGGAAAAGTTGCATACGAATTAGCTCTACCGCCTCATATGCAGCATATTCACAATGTGTTTCACGTGTCAATGCTTAAGAGATATAATCCTGATTCTAGGCATGTAATAGAGTATGAGCCGATAGAAATCCAACCTTATTTGTCTTTTGTAGAACAGCCGGTAAGAATTTTATATCGGCGGGAGAAAGTGTTGAGAAATAAGTCTGTATATTTAGTGGGAGTGTTGTGGAGAAATCCTATGGTTGAAGAATCAACCTGGGAACTCGAAAGTGAAATGTTAGAGAAATACCCTCATTTGTTTTCATAGAAGATTCTGAGGACAGAATCCTTTTAAGGGGGGAAGGATGTAACGACGTTTATATTATATCATAATTATAATAAAATATGTGTATTACTATGTCATTTATGTGTGATTATCTGATAAACCCTAACTGTTATGTGTTACGTGTATTCCATGTCATTTCTGTAATTTTAAGGTATTTTTCAGATATTTTATTATGCATTCATAGGTTTCATTTCAAACATTTTACGACCCAAATAATGATTTTAAAGCCAGTATTTCAAATAAAATAATGGGCCTTATTTTTCATCAAATGGCTTTTACAATTGCATTATTCTGAACATCTAGATATTTTATAAATTTTCTCGTTTTGCGAAAATTGACTTTTCCGGGCCCCATTGGGTGTCAAAAACCCCACAAAAATCACATTTTTATTTTTATAAAATTATAGGACTTTCATTTATATTATTTCTTTGTATTTTTGCATTATTCACAATTTTTGAGAAATTTTGGCATATATATTGTATATATAAAATATTTAAAAATTAAATTTTAATACTCAAAAATTATAAAATTAGGGGTCAATTAATTTTAAAAAGTGTAGAATTAGGGCGTTAATTTTAATTAGGAGTATTAATTTTACTACTACAAATAGCTTAATTTTTATTTAATTAGTTATAATTAATCATTAAAATCTGCAAAAATACATAAAATTCTCTGAAATCGGGTCGGGAAGAACAGGTTCGGGTCGAAGAATCAAGTCGTGATTTCTCACTGATTACAGCATCAAATCGTGTGATTCAGGTACTCAAATCGAAGGTTTTGATCCGTTCTTTCTGTTTCTTGCATCAATTTCACGTTTTATTGCATCGTTTTTCATTTTCGATTTCTAGGGTTTATGTTCGAATTAGGACTCTTTGATTTTAGGGTTATTTTGATGTTTTGATGATTGATAAAGCTTTGTTGGATGATTTACAGTCGATTTATGGTATTTAATTGAACAAACGATGCCTGGATAGTGATTCACGATTTCTAGGGTTTATGTCAGATTTTCAAAACACAACTCGATGATTTCTGTGAATATTTGGTTCTTGTAATGTTAGGGCTTTGATTGTATATGTTCTTAGCTTTAATTTGCACTTTAGAACGTTGAGTTTGGTTTACAGAATCAAAAGATGATATTTTGGCCGAAGTTCATGTCGATTTTGACCGGAGATTGTGATTCTGAGATGTTTTTGATATGTTTTGGCCGTGGTTAGATTGTTGTGATGATTTGCAATGAAAAGCACTCAAAAACAGCACCAAACGGTGTTGATTTGAGGTTGATCGGAGTTGGCCGGACTCCGGGAACTCACCGGATTCTGGGAAAAATCCGGTGATATTCTTGGCAACCCGGAATCCAACCCGGTTGACCCGTTTCCAGAACCCGGGTTTGATCTGCTTTTGTCAGGAATTGGGTTCTGACATGTGTTTCTGTAATTTTGATTTTTATTTTATTTTTATTAATTTTAAAAATCAGTTTTATTTATTTTGTAAATTGATTGATTAATTGTTTAATTAATTGAATTATATTATAAATAATTCTGAATTATTTTCTAAAAATCAGATTGAATTATTTTCTTAATTATTTATTATTTAATTATTATTTATTAATTATTTAAAAGTGATTAATTATTTTGATAATTAATCAAATAATTTTCAAAAAATCATAATAAATTCATTTTAATTCCAAAAATTATAGAAAAATTATTTTTAATTCTGATTTTTCTTAAATAATGATTTAAAAATTATTTTTGAGTTTTAAAAATTAGTAATACTTATTTACAATGATTACTAAATGGAATTATCAGTATTTAATTGATAATAATTCAACTGTTAGTCCGATTTGCGTGAAACGAAATCCTGTTGACTCAGAAAAATGAATTCTTTTCATTAAAAATAATATCAAAGCTTAATTTCTTTTAAAAATTAGTTGATTCTGTTATTTATTTGATTATCAGTCGAGTACGTGCCGAGACGAGTCCGAAAAATTCCGGAAAAATGGAAAACGAGTCAGATAACGATCAGTTGAGCGATCAGCGAGTCGATTTTGGTTTTAAAAATTATTTTAACCATAAAAATGATTATGTGCTTATGTGTATTACGTGGTTAATCGAGTCTTACTTGCTTATATGTAATACATGAGTCAGTCATAAGCGCATGGGTAGATGTTAGGAACGGTTTGAAGTCGATTCAAGATGTAAATGAAGTACGACGTGACTTAACCAGTCTGTTTTGCCAACAGAAGCTAAGCCAGCCAGGCAAGTTGAGTCAGTAATAGTCCAAGGTGATAGACAGAAGTGATTCAATTACAGTGAGTCGCGTAGAAGGCAAGTTTTTCCCCTATTTTACTTTCAGAATAGTGATATTGATTCAAATGCTTATCACATTTGCATTCTCTTGATTATTATTCTTGATCACTGATATACACTTACTATTCCTTTGTTCATATTTCATTTCGATTCTTGATTTTTCCGTTTCTTTGGATACTTGGTTCATATTCCATTGATGATACATTGAGATTGATATATTCTGGTGATTAGAATATGTCAAAGCATACCGAATGTTCCGGTTGCTAAGCGATGGACTGGATAATGATATGTTGGGATTGAGTGTGTCTTAATCCTGAGGACCGGGATGACTGGTGCCTCGACGTGGGCCGTAGTGCCTGGGTACCCGACTGGATCTATATAGTGAGATATAGATCTGCATTATATTCTGACTGATCAGCAGAATATAGATGTGAACTTGTGTCCAGTTTAGTTCATTTGTACTTGCCAGTAATGGCCTTCTTTCTGTTCTCGTGGGGTTATATCCTTGCAGATATACCCGGGATGATGGATTCATTTAAAATACTTTAACACTGTTTAGATTTTATGGACTTGTTGAGCAATTTTTGGCTCACCCTTTTTTGTTTTTATTCACCTTATTGTTTTCAGTTAAGAAGGAATATGAAACCCATCAAGACTCGAGTGGTAAAGAAGCGAGTCAAGCCTCGGGATCCTCTCATACCCAAGGTGTTGATCCCAATCCAGGAAGAAAGCTTTGAATTGCCCGAGCAGGTGGAGTGTTAATAGATAGTGTGTGTGTGTGTGTTTGAATAAAAGTTGAACTTAGCTTCAAATGAATTAGACAATGGATTGTAATAAAGAGAGATTGTGAGATTTTGAATGTTTGGTTGTAATAAAAGCAGTTAGTGGTTCTTGTTTTCATACTTCAACCTAAAAAGATCCTGGTTAGTTTCATTTCATTTTTTTATTAATTGTTAATCAGATTGTACAGGTTTGGTGATTAGCTAGTAACCCTCAGACTTATACCCCGGGTCTGGAGGGCGTTACATTATGCCTCCTGAGCCAGAGCATGTACCTTAAATGCGGTTTACCTAGGTTCACATGATTTGCAGGCTATTGCGTGAGCCCATAGGGTTTACCAAGTGTGCACCCGAAGGATAGCGGTTACGGGCTACCTACGATAAAAAAAACCTGGAGGTCATTCCGGAGATGTTTTGGACGATTAAAAGTCCGTACTTGTTTTATCACCAGAGACTCGATGTCCACTTGCGAAGTATTAAATATCTCGAATTTATTTAAAACGATTTTCAAAGATCGTACTCCTTCTACTATATTTAATTATCTGAATAATTAATATTATTTCAGTTATTCATTTAATATAAAAGAACTATTCTCCAACGATTATTATTTTAAACTAAAGTAAGTATATTATTAAAGATTACTTTAATTATTTAACATAAATTAGTTGAGGAATATTATTTCAAATATTCTTTTAAAATATATAATTATTTGAGGTCTAATTATTTAATAGTTATTATTTAAATATTAATATTTATTTAGTAATTTAATATGATTTAAAAATCATAAGACCTACTTTAAAAATATTTTTTGAGTTTCAGAAAGTCATTCGGATACTTTCAAATCGTCGAAAAATATTATCTCGACTTATTTTAAATATTCTGAATACAGTTTCAAAAGAGACTCCTCCTTATTTAATTATCTGTTGACAACGGTCAACTCACATCCTTAGTACTTTCTCTGAAAAATTCTCTGAAGTACATATATATATATACTTATAAGATGAGTTGTTTCTATCAACAAGCAAAATGCTTGGGGAACTTCGATGTGGTTCGAGTTCTAAGATATGATAGAATTCTTCAAAGGACTTGGAGGGGTAGACTCTAGTTTGAAGAGTACTAGGGAGGTTATCAAAGGTACCGCAAGCGAAGGTACATAATGTACTCAGGAACTTGTGAAATATGTGTATACCCGAAATGGGACACGTAGCTCGAATGCGGCAAAGGGATAACCGGGATATGAAGGTGTCGTCCTTCTACTAGTAAAAAAGGTTAATATTTCCGTGTTACGACTGATCATCGTATGCGGTGGCTCCAGTGAATGTCCTAAATTCTTCCAATTGGAATTGTGATGCAATACCGTAACTCAAGCCTAGGTGCTGGATTTACCATTAAGGTATTCGCAGGATAATGAGTCAACAAAAAGAATGTTTTCGAAAGAAGGTGTGTATTACCGAGGAAAACTCTTTTAAATAAACATATTTATCGTATATGGAATTATACATGAATTTCTTATACAGTATTTTCATATTGTACATTATTATGCTAGACATTATAGCTCACACTTGTTTTTTTAAATTGACACAACACAACAGTGAATCAAGATGCCTATCATGAAACTCACGTCCAGGAAACGGGTAGGAAATGGCCAGCTGTTTTGCTGGATGTTTGGTGTTGTACCTCAGGTAGATCGGATAAGCTGGATTGGTTTTCAGTTATTTTTAGTCTGGCTTATTTACAAGTATGACTTATGTAAGACAATAACCTATAAGTGTGTGTGTGTTGATAAGTGTGGGGTCGTAGAGGTGTGAGTATTATATATTGTGGTTCGAGATAAGTATTATACACGATTCAGATGGCGTGGCCTCCTAGATCCCTGACCCCGGATTTTGGGCCGCCACACTTAGCATGCAATGGTGATGACAACTAATCAGATAACATAAATTTAGTAAAAGCCAACTTTCATTGCACGAATACCCTACTACCAGACATCCACAAAAGAGATAGAAGCTGAATAGACACCAAATATGTTGAGACCCTATATGTATATAAAATTTGACAACATAAAGGTTTAATGCACAAGTTATCTATCGTGATTACATAGGGCAAGTAAGATGGTTAAAATTACCTATGAATCATGCATAACAAATGCATGAACCTATGCTAGCATGGTGAGTTCTAAACCTCTATATTCATTGTCGCTTCAATAGAGATTAACACGCTATCTAATAAGTTCACAATGCTCATAAGATGAATAAGTACAACCAATACTAGGATATCATACAATCACTACACACTTAGATATCGAAATAAATTAACTACAGAAATCCATAAGTAAATCCGTTATAACCCCACGATAATGATTAGTTCATAACCGAACTCATCATCATCATGGGTTCCAATGAAAGCATGATAATAAACAAAGACTTTATAAACTGAATAAAATCACAAAGTACGTTAACAAGAGTAATAGGTTCAATAATAAAGAAAACGAGCATCCAAGATTATAACTTAAGGAAAGAATCACAAGTAAAAATAAGCTCTTCTTCTCCTTCGTTGAATTTGTGCTATTAAGTCTTCTTATTGCCTTCTCCTTAGTCTCCGTTATGAAAAACATCTTTAAAAGGTCTTTAAATCCCAGCCCAAAACAATCAGGACTCCATAAAATCACACTTCTATTCAAATCAGGAATCTGAGAAACCGACATAGCGCGGCCGCTCTGAGAAGCGGCGCGGCCGCCCTGACTTCCTGTTGAACGAGCGCGGCCGCCCTGGACATGGGCGCGGCCGCCCTGAGCTTCTGCCAAAACTTGATTTTCTTGCTTTCTTGATCATATGTTGCTGGTTACTAGCGCTCAATCATTCGAGGCTCCACCCTAACACTCTTTTAATTATAAAAACATGTTGTATTCATTCCTTCTTCCAAATATGCCCTGAAATGCAAAATACTGCAAAAACATATCAACTACATAAACAACTTGGGTACAAAACACCAATTCGAGCCTTTACGAAGCGTTCTAAGTGGACATAAATTCCACTTAACACCTACTCACTTCCTCAGTAGTTGCCAACATACTTGTGTGGATATGAAACATCTCTACACTCATCTTTTCAACAGTTTCTTTCTATTGGCTTGTATTTAAATCAATGGTGGTTAAAGTCGATACCTCATATTTTGATAAGGATGATTTTCCTTGCTCAAAAGCCATTAGTGCATAGTTTCCAAACTCTTCATTCTCATCTTCATCATCAGTATCATCCCAACTTTTTCCTTCTGCAATGTAAGCCTTTCCCTGTTGTTTCTTCAAGAGAGCTTCATACTTCGCCTCCAATTCCAAATAGGCTTTGTCTTTCTTCACCTTCTTAGGCTTCCTGAACTCAGTAGCAAAGCGACCCAATTCATCACAATTGAAATACCTTATTTTTATCTTCAACAGATCCAGTCTTGTAGCCACCTTTGCTAGCTGAGTTATACCGAGTCTTTGGTTTCCAGTTGTTGTTGTTAGAAGACTGTCCCTTGTTCTTGAAAAACCTAGGCTTCCTGACTCTAATGTTAGAGAATTTCCTAGCCAAGTAAGCCATGGATTGGTCCATTTCATCTAGCTCATCCAAGGTATAAAACTCATCTTTCTCCAGCTCCAAAATAACTTGCTTCTGAGGTCCTTTGTCCTTTTACACCACAGCTTGAATAACCGGAACTTGAGCATCTTGTCCATCTTCACTTGTTTCACTGTCATTAACAATTAAGGCACTGGAACCATCAACAACATGTCCATGGTTTTCCTTTAATGACTTTCTTTGTAACATTTCAAGTTCATAAGTTTTCAAGATCCCATATAAAACTTATAGAGTTATTTTGCTCAAATATCTTCCTTCTCTAATAGCTGATATTTTCTGTTCAAGATGGTCAGGAAGAGCTAGCAAGAACTTTAGGTTAACCTTCTCAGCTTCATAATACTTATCATGAAGTTGCAAGTCATTTATCAATTTGTTAAACCTTTCAAAAACTTCAGTGATTCCTTCCTTGGGCTTTTCCATGAATCCCTCATACTGAGACATCAGTATCCTCCTTTGATTTGATCTAACTTCCTCTGTACTCTCACACATAATCTCAATCTTCTCCCAAATATGTTTGGTTGTGTCATAGTTGACAATATTTTTGTACATAACATTGTCAAGTGACTCTATCAGAATTAGTTGTAGGCCACTATCTAGGGAGATTTTTTCCTTTTCAGTTTTAGTGTATTTTGAAGGGTCTTTAGGGGCATAATGAGTTGCGATGACCATATCTCCATCAGTAGATTCATCAACCCTTTCCATTGGGGTGAAAGGGCTATTCTTTAGAATATGGATATATAATGGGTTGGCCATCCTTATGAACAACATCATCTTCTTATTCCAAAGTGTGTAGTTAATTCCATTAAAGGCTGGTATCTTGATACTGCTAATCTTTTGTGCACTCATACTTCCAAGATCTTTTTCTATTTTCTTTTAGATTTTGCTCTGATACCACTTGTTAGTTATTGAGTACAACATAGAGTTGGGGTGAATATGTTTTCTTGATTTTTAGCCTTTTTGAAGTTTGGATAATGGAGTGTGAATAAAGCAGTTTAATTTGTAGAGATATTATGTTAGCAGAATTAAAACAACAAGCACAACAAAAACTATATTTCAAAACTCACTTAATTTATATTAATTAAGTATGTCTTGTTACAAATTTCGCGTTCTTAAAAATATAAGAACTCAGCTTCTTCCTCGAGAGAATAAAAGAAAATTTAAAACTTTTTGATACTCTTAAAGTAAGGACCAGTGCATGCTTTATACACTAACAACACAGGTTGACAAAACTTGCACTAAAATGTACTAAACTCTTTTCTAAAGCAACCTTTTTCTATTTTTATTTCAAGCTTAGTAAATCTGTGCAGAATCTTGCAGGTCTGTGACCATCCTTTGTCTAGTTAATCTTGGCCCTTGATCTTGTATTCTCCCCAGCTACTTTGTATATTTTTCAATCTAGTTAATAGATCATTTTTTGATTGATAATCTTGGATCTTGAATTTTTTTGCATTCTATATTTGAGAGGCATGTCGAGATCTCCAATTTGTTCTATAGAGAAGTGACACCTCGATAAGTATAATGACATATCGAGATCTCTGAGTTCTCAATAGGTATATTTGACTTGGCGAGGTCTCTTGATATTTGCATGCTAAATGACTTGTCGATATGTCTGAGATCTCTACATGTAGAATTGACTTGTCGATATATCAGATATCTCTATATACATTTTGACTTGTCGATATCTCTAAGATCTATAATGATAATTTGACTTGTCGATATCTCCAATCTTCACATCTTCATTTTGACTTGTCGATATCTCTGAGTTCTCTACATGCAGAAATGACTTATCGATATCTCCAATCTTCATATCTTCATTTGACTTGTCGATATCTCTGAGACTTCTCTATAAACCATTTTGGACTTCTCGATAAGTCATTCGGGAGTTCTCGAATGAATTCTCTACATTGTTTGATCTGTGACTTGTTGATATATTGACTTAGAATATTTTTCATAAAATAGGTTTATTCAACTCCAAGCTTCTGTATCATTTTTCTGAGGCATGGTCTAACTTGATCTTCTTCCAGAGTTTATTCCTTAGGCTTGAACTGTTTACATAAAAATACTCCAGTCAATATTTCTAAGCATTTTACAAACTCAAGTAATACAATACAAATACAAAGTTGATTATCAAACAACTAAATCTTAGGGTTGTCAATTTGACTTAGATTGTTATTGTATAGGCATTTCTTGCACCATAATAGGTGTTGATGCAGGTGAACAATCAACCATTCCAAATTTCTTCAAAAACTCTTTAACATACTTGGTTTGGCTGATAAAGATTCCATCACTTCTTTGACTGACTTGAAGTCCAAGAAAGTAACTTAATTCTCCCATCATGCTCATTTCATATTCACTCTGCATGAGTCTTTGGAATCTTTGACATAATTTTTCATTAGTAGAACCAAAAATGATATCATCCACATAGATTTGAACTAGGATCATATCACCACCATGCTGCTTGTAGAATAGAGACTTGTCAATTGTTCCTCTTGTGAATCCATGTTTTAGCAGAAATTCTGATAATGTGTCATACCAAGCTCTAGGTGATTGCTTTAGTCCATAGAGAGCCTTTAGAAGTTGGTAAACAAAATCTGGAAATTCAGGATCTTCAAAGCCAGGTGGATGTTGCACATAAACTTCTTCTTCTAACTCACCATTAAGGAACACACTCTTTACATCCATTTGATACACTTTAAAATTTGAGTGTGTAGCAAATGCAAGAAAGATCCTTATTGCTTCAAGTCTTGCAACTAGAGCAAAAGTTTCATCATAGTCAATTCATTCTTCCTGTGAGTAGCCTTTTGCAGCCAACCTTGCTTTGTTTCTTGTTACAATTCCATTTTCATCCATTTTATTCTTGTTCACCCACTTTGTTCCAATTATACTTCTCTTCTTTGGTGCAGGAACTAACTTCCAAACCTTATTTCTTTAAAATTGATTTAGCTCTTTTTGCATAGCAGATATCCAGTCAGGATCAAGTAGAGCTTCCTCAGTTTTCTTAGGCTCAATTTGTAAAAGAAAGCATGCATGTATACATTCATTAGCAGTTGCACTTCTAGTCCTCACACCAGTATTTGGGTCACCAATAATTGCATCTCTTTTGTGACTCCTATCCCATTTTCTGGTATAATTTTATCGACTTGAATTTTCTGCATTTTCTTCACCATTGGCATGCCTTGCAGAACTATCTTCTTTTTCTCCCCCGGAGTTTGTACTATCAAATTAGGTGTATGAGATGATTTTTCATCCTCATGATTCACTTGCTCAGTTGACTCTTCATTCATTCTGTTGCTTGTGTTGATTTCAGCTTCATCTTCAGAATCACTATCAATATTGAGATTTTCAAACTTAAGGGCTTCAACTTCATTTTCATCAAGGCATTCCCAGCCTGGACACTTGTCATCATCAAAAATCATATATGTGTTTTCCATAATTTTCTTTTGTTCAAGAACATAGACGCTGTAGGCAGTTCTTTCCAAAGAATATCCCACATATTCGGAGTTGTCTTTTAGAACATAACACTTGCTTTCAAACACATATAGATGCTTCATAATAGGCTTCCTTTATAATAAGATTGAGTAGGGTGATTTGCCAAGATTTTTGTTTTGAGATATCTGTTTTGGGTGTAGCATGCAATGTTGATAGCTTCTTTCCAAAAACTTGTTGGAAAATTGGTATCTTGCAGCATTGTTCTAGCAGCCTCAACTAGAGTTTTATTCTTTCTCTCAACTACCCCATTTTGCTGAGGTGTCCTTGGATCTGAGAACTCTTGAACAATACCCTTGTATTTGTAGAATTCAGTTAAAGTTGCATTTCTGAATTATGTGCCATTGTCACTCCTCAACCTCTTTACACAGTTTTGATCTTTAGCCTGCTTCTCAAATTTCTTAATGTGTTCAATAATGATGTGTGGAGTTTCATCTTTTAAATACATAAACTCTACCCATATGTATCTTGAGTAATCATCCACCATCACAAATGTATATTATTTCTTAAAATTGATAAGACATTAACTAGTCCAAACAGGTCCATATGAAAAAGTTGCATATGTGCACTTATGGAATTCACATCTTTGCTTTTGTGACTAGACCTTTTCATTTTTCCTTTTTGATAAGCCTCACAAACTTCATCTTGAGTAAAATCCAGATTTGGAATGTCTCTCACTAACTCCTTTTTTACCAAGGTATTGATTGTTTTGTAATTCAGGTGAGAGATATTCTTTTGCCACAGCTTGCTTTGCTCAATAGATGCCTTGGTGTAGAAGCAACAAATTCCATTCTTATTTGCTGAGTATAAATATACATCAAACAAGCTTCCCTTTTTTGCTCATTTCAAAGCAATTTCACAAGTATTTTTGCTGATTATTGAGCATTCTCCTTTGTCAAATGAAACCTTGAATCCTTTATTTGTAAATTGACTGACACTCAGGAGATTCACCTCAAGACCAGCTACATGTGTTACATCTTCAATAACAACATTTAGAGAAACTAACTTGCCATATCCCATTGTGAATCCTTTGTTGTTGTCTCCAAAAGTCACCAATGAGCCAGCCATTTCCTTAAACTTTGATAGCAGGGCCTTATCACCTGTCATATTCCTGGAGCATCCACTATCAATGATCCATATGACTCTCTTCATTTTTCCCTGCACACAATGAGGATTAAGTGTAGCTACCCAAGTAGTGTTGGGTACTTTCTTCTTATTAACAGAATTTGCAGAAGTAGAATTTGATGATTCAGAAAGAACAGTGTTCAATGACTGATTTGCATTTTTGTCGTGTATATGTTGTGTACTTGATGATTTATTTAACAAAACACCTTGGTGGATTTTACTTAGTGAAAAATGTAGCACTCGACGGATAAGGATTATAGTCCCGACGGATAACTCAATATAGTCCTGACGGATGATAATTTATTATCCATCGAGTGAGTAGCTTATGTAACAATAAATCTGTAGCACATTTCTGCATACACATTGTTTAGATTCTGTAGTAGTACTCAAGTCAAGTTGACTTTAACTAGATATGCAGAATAGGTTGATTAATTGTACATAGATGATGTCTTGTAATTCTGCATAAATGAAATGAAGCCAAGTGCCAGATTGCTACCCGACGGATAAACAACAATGCCATTCGACGGATAATCAACAAGACAACCCGACGAATGATCATGAACTCGACGGATGATCATGAACCCGACGG
Organism: Apium graveolens; assembly: GCF_009905375.1. NCBI lineage: Eukaryota > Viridiplantae > Streptophyta > Magnoliopsida > Apiales > Apiaceae > Apium > Apium graveolens. The sequence continues at coordinate 284,194,848 of NC_133650.1, read as the reverse complement.
ATAAAGAATTCAAATATCTGTTGACAGTGACAACACAGTCACATGCGTCGAGTGTATGCAAATGGAATGTGGAAGCCTATACAACTGGGTTTTAGAGAACAAAGAAACATTGCCATTTCCATGCTATTATGAAGATATTCAAAGATGCTGGAATAGAGTAATGAAGTAGCAGAGTATTAGACTTGATAGTTTTTGTTTTATTATCTTGTCTTATTGCTTTGTAATCTTGGTGATATATAAACCAAGAAGTAGCAAATAGAACAGCTAACTAAGCAACTAAGAGAGAAACATTTGTAAGCTGCATTCTTTGCATTTCTCTACAATCTTAGTAGTTGACAATTTGTAAGCATCTGTGAGCTAATTGCTACACAGAGTTCTCTTGATATATTATATATCTCTGGTGGATACATTCAAATCCACCAGAAAGTTTTTAAAGACTTGTGTTTTTAATTACTTGTGTTTTGATTCATTTCAAGCTATTATTCCGCACTCTGCAAATCAATTCACACTGATATATATATTTAAGTTAGAACAATTTTATTTGTGAAAAAGTTTCAAGAATTCCATTTAACCCCCCTTCTGTAATTCTTGTTGCATTGTTAAGGGACCAACAATTTTCCTTTTTAGCTGTAGATCCAATTTTAACTTCTTTTAGATCTAATCTCAGTTTATGACATCTTTTCATCACTTTCATATTGCAAGGAATGCAATCAAATTTGTCATAGAAGGAATAGGGATCTTCAGCCTTTGCTTCATTGTATTTGCATGCTCCCACTTTTGGCTCACTAACAGCCTTTTTACAAAGGTGGGTTATATGACTTGTAGAGCCACACTTTTGACATTTTTTCCTGGCAGCATCTGCAACAAATGCAAAGTTATTGCTCTTATTTACTGCAATCTTCCCATTCCTATTCTTCTTTTTCTTTCCTGCATTCTCAATCTTGATTTCTTTGATTGGTATCTTAGAAACATGGTTGACCATGGGCTTCTTCTTAATTTCAGAAGTAGGAGTGGTTTTTTTCATTTTTCTTTTCAGTATCTTCATCTTCAAGTTCTTGCTTGATGACCAACTCTTCTTCACTAAAATTCACTTCACATGCCTTGAACAAAGGTGCATCAACTTTTCTCAGCATAGCTGGGACATATTGATTTGCAATTTCTTTACCTTTGTCACCTTCATTTTTCTTATTGTTGTTCAAGGCATCATAGTCCAAACCAATAGCTATGTTAGCACATGGTTTGTTTTTCTCATGGTACTGTCCAACCAACTGAGATGCATTTCTGAAATACTTCAGTTTCACCTCATTCTTCTCCAACTTTTCCCTCAACACAATTTCTATTTCACTTGCACACTTGAGCTTGTTATTCAATCATTCATTTTCGTGCTTGACAGTTTCAAGCTCAACAAGCTGCAGTTCCAATTCTTGCTTCTCAATCTCAAACTTCTCATTTATCTTTGACAGTATACATACTTTCTCAATAGCTACCACCATGTTTGTGTGGATATGAAACATCTCTACACTCATCTTTTCAACAGTTTCTTTATATTGGCTTGTATTTAAATCAATGGTAATTAGAGTTGGTACCTATGATTTTAATGAGGATGATTTTCCTTGATCAAGAGCCATAAGTGCATAGTTTCAAAACTCTCCATTCTCATCTTCTTCATCAGTATCATCCGAACTCTTGCCTTCAGCTATATAAGCCTTTCATTGCTGTTTTTTCAAGAGAGATTCATTCTTTGCTTCCAATTCCGGATAGGCTTTATCCTTCATCACTTTCTTAGGCTTTCTGCACTCAGTAGCAAAGTGACCCAACTCATTACAGTTGAAGCACCTTATCTATGATCTGTCAACAGATGCAGTTTTGTAGCCACCTTTGATAGCTGAGTTATACTGAGATTTTGGTTTCCGGTTGTTGTTGTTGGAAGACCATCCTTGTTCTTTAAAAACCTTGGCTTTTTGACCCTTATGTTAGAAAATTTTCTAGCCAAGTAAGCCATATATTGGTCCATCTCCTCTAGCTCATCATTGGTGTAGAATTCATCTTCCTCTAGCTCCAAAACAACTTATTTCTGAGGTCCTTTGTTCTTTTGCTCCACAACATGAATAACTGGAGCTTGAGCATCGTGTTCATCTTCACTTGCTTAACTGTCATTAAAAACTAAGGCACTGAAACCATCAACCACATGTCCTTGGTTTGCCTTTAATGACTTTCTTTGTAACATTTCAAGCTCATATGTTTTCAAGATCCCATACAAAACTTCCAGTGTAATTCTGCTCAAGTCTTTTCCTTCTCTAATAGCTGATATTTTTTGTTCAAGGTGGTCAGGAAGAGTTAGCAAGAACTTTAGGTTAACCTCCTCAGCTTCATAATATTTATCATAAAGTTGCAAGTCATTTATCAATTTGTTAAACCTTTCAAAAACTTCAGTAATTCCTTCTTTAGGCTTTGCCATGAAACCCTTACACTGAGACACCAGTATTCTCCTTTGATTTGATCTAACTTCCTCTGTACCCTCACACAAAATCTTAATCTTCTCCCAAATCTGTTTGGTTGTGTCACAATTGACAATATTATTGTACATAACATTGTCAAGTGACTCTATCAGGATTAATTGCAGGCCACTATCTAGATAGACTTTTTCCTTTTCAGTTTCAGCGTATTTTGAGGGGTCTTTAAGGGCATAATGAGCTTAAATGACCATATCTCCATCAGTAGAATCATCAACCCTTTCCATGGGAGTAAAAGGGCAATTCTTGAGAATCTGAATATACATTGGATTGGCCATCCTTATGAACAGCATCATCTTCTTTTTCCAAAGTGTATCGATGATTTTATCAAAGACTGATATCTTGACACTGCTTATCTTTTGTTCACTCATACTTCCGAGATCTTTATCTGTTTACTTTTAGATTTTGCTTTGATACCACTTGTTAGATATTGAGTGCAACACAGGGGGTTAATGTGTTTTTTTGAATTTTTAGCCTTTTTAAACTTGTTTGGATATTGTGAATAAAGCAGTTTAATATTTGCAGAGATATTGTGTTAATAGAAATAAATCAACAAGCACAATATTTCAAAACTCACTAATTGTATTAATTAAGTTTGTATTACTACAAATTCTGTGTTCTTAAAAATATAAGAACTCGGCTTCTTCCTTGAGAGAATACAATAAAAATTGAATCTACTTTGTTACTTCTAAACTAAGGACCAGTTCATACTTTATACAGTAGCAGCACGGGTTTACAAGACTTGCACTAAAATGTACTAAACTACTTTCTAAAACAACCTTTTTCTATTTCCATTTCTAGCTTAGCAAATATGTGTAGAATCTTGCAGGTCTGTGACCATCCTTTGTCCAATTAATCTTGGCCCTTGATCTTGTATTCTCCCAACTACTTTGTATACTTTTCAATCTAGTGAATAGATCGTTTGTTGACTGATAATCTTGAATCTTGAACTTGTCTGCATTTTGTATTTGAGAGGCATATCGAGATCTTCAGTTAGTTCTATATAGAAGTGACATCTCGATAAGTATAATGACTTATCGAGATCTCTGAATTCTGTATAGGTATAATTGACTTGTCGAGGTCTCTTGATCTTTGCATGGGAAATGACTTGTCGATATGTCTGAGATCTCTACATGTAGAATTGACTTGTCGATATCTCTGAGGTATCTATATACATTTTGACTTGTCGATATCTCTGAGATCTCTAATGAGAAATTAACTTGTCGATATCTTCAATTTTCACATCTTCATTTGACTTGTCGATATCTCTGAGTTCTCTACATGTAGAAATGACTTGTCGATATCTCCAGTTCTCTACATCTTCATTTGACTTGTCGATATCTCTGAGACTTCTCTATAAGCCATTTTGGACTTCTCGATAAGTCAATCTGGACTTCTCGAATGACTTCTCGATATAACTTGATCTGTGACTTTTTGATATCTTGACTTGGAACATTTTTCATAAAACATTTTTATTCAACTCCAAGCTTCCTACACTTTTCTCTGAGGTACGATCATGGCTTGATCTTCTTCCAAGGTTTATTCCTTAGCTTGAATCTGTTCATAGAAAAATAATCCAGTCTAATCTTCTAACCTTTTTACAAATTCAAGAAATATAATAAAGAATACAAAATTGATTATCAAACAACTAAATCTCAGGGTTGTCAAAATGACTTAGTCTTGTTATTATACAGGCATGTCTTGCACAACATTAAATTAATTTCAGATCAGATCGACTTTTAGATTAATATATTTAGAATTCATTCGGATCAGATCAGGTTTGATTTAGTTCGAGTCTAATTCAGATGAAATTCGGATTGAGCCCGGACAAAACTCAGTTCACATATTTTAAATCATACCATATTCATTTTTCAATTTATAAGACTCTAAAAATTATCTTATTATTAAATGTAATGGTACAAAATTTATAATTAAATAAATTAAATATCATTAAGCTAAGAGAACCAGGTTCAAACGCGTAGTACAAGCATTGGTTTAATACTGATGTGGAAAAAAGTTAATATGATTTATACGTCAAAAAGTTAACATGTTATTAAAATTAAAATTAGTAAACAATTTATATTCGATTTGATCATTATTGTAATTTATAAAATTATAATTAATATGATTGACATTTTTGGAAACAAAATTGAAAATTTTAAAAAATAAAAATGGAATTTTTTTTATATATAAATTGATATGCAATTAATTTATGATATCCGTCAAACAAGTTAACTTTTATAATAATAAACTAAAACTACAACTAATCATAAGCATTCAAACCACTATGGGTCGTTCGGTTTCGAAGTTTCTGAAATCAGGTATAAGTTTCGTTCATTACAACCAAATACTTGATGTTTGGTTGAGATTATAGTTGGCATGGCGCTAAGTCGAGGCGAGTTGAAAGACCTCCGAGACTAGTCGACCAAAACAAATATAACTATACTTAAATATAATATAACATATATGTATATTTTATATAATTTAGACTTCTAAATTTCAAGTTTCTAATATCTACCAAAATATTATATTTCGGATCCTTATATTTCATATCCAAGGATGAGAAGTTGTCACACCTTACAAGTTACAATTTTGTTAATTATTATAACTTACGGTTAAAATTTACAAGTACATACATACATGATATATATATATATATAAGAAGGAAAAAAAAGCTTACTGTGAATAGGGTTAAAGAAGATCTGAAAAGTGGAAAAGCTCAGTATATGTTATGTTAGGGATGGGTCGCACAGTTTCTCTTGTTAGATTAGAAATTAGGGTTGCATTTTCTGTTAAAATGGATTTGGGCAGGATTCTGGCCTTAAAAAAAAGCAGTCGATGACCTGGAAATCGACTTGGAAGGACTAGTCGGCCCAAGTAGTCGACTATTCAATTCTCAAAATATCTGATTTTATCTGATCGACAAGTTCAGTCGACTTTTAAATCTCAACTGCAACTAGTCGTGACTAGTCGAGTATCATGACAACCATGGTTGAGATTTTTTTTCTTTTACCCCATTCCTCGAACCCTCGATTTATGTGGGTTTTTCATACCCTAGGGGAGGTGAATATATCAACTTTATTTTCATTATTTTCATCATTGTTTGAGCAATTAAATTCAAATGTTTAATGTAAAAACAAAATAATAAAATTTAAAAAAGTAAAGGCATAAATTGAATTAATATATTTAATTGATTTAAATTTTTAAAAAAAATTAAATCAAACATATTTATTTCAGCACTCAACTAAACACATGATATCCCTATACCAATTTAACCCGATTTCTGATTTCAACCCAATAACATTTTCTAACCAAACGACCCTGAAATCTTTTGCCAAAATCATTATGCAAATTGCAAACCACTAAGAAGAGTATGCCAAGTTGCCATGAGGGAAACTAAAATTGTAAAGCCTTGTAGTAGTCCCTCTTACTAATCATAATCCAGGGCCCGATCCAATTACATTTCGCTCGTCAAAGTAACTGCATCGCTACTCTATTAAGCAGTAGTACTTTGATATTCATTTAAAACTACTTGATAAGAATCGCTGAAGAACGTACATAACAAATTGCCCCATAATAATTTATTAACGGCCTCCACACAATAACCGGAGTGAACACGTACATTGTACAATCGAATCAAACAACACAACTGAAGGAGGATCTGAACTGTGACTTGTGATCAATATCCGGATATGATAGTTGTAGTACTTCGAGTTGCAGCCTGCACAGTAACATGATTACCCTGAATTAGTTGCAATCCTATTTGCATAAAAAGACATTGCTGTAGTGCAAGAGATTAAAAAAAAAGTAGAGAAAATTGACTTGAAATACAAAGGTAGTCCATGAGCAACTACGCAGTCTCATAACACTAACTTTCAGTCCAAAACAACGTGTGTGTGCATGTGCCTTCGTAGGAAGATTGATTATTCAAGGTCATGTCATCATACTCTCTGGACAGAGCAGGTTGTATGAACTATGAAAGCAAGTGAACTGACCATCATATTTTGGAAACTTCTATCTCTTTAAGCACTTGTTCATAAGCTGAAAGCATTGATGACCGCACATTTGCTACTTCTTGAAGAACCTCCAAAACTGCATTATGAGATTAGGGGGACAACATAAACAATGCACAACATTTTTTAGTCCAAATCAACTTCTAGAATGCTATAGGTTTGTGAGAGGAGCATGAAGGTTCTTAGAGCATCTTCAATAGAAGCACCCTTTGGGGGTGCCAAACATGTCCAACTCATCATAAATAATAATTATTTATTAATTTTTTCATTTATATCATATTTAGCACTCTTCAAACTCCAATTGTTGGCACCCCATGTGAGGTGCCTAGACGGTCCGCAACAAATAATATAAAAAGCTATATGTAGTATAATGGGTATGAACAATTTATACTTTTAATGCAAGTAGTGGGATTTTTCCATTTATAGGAGGTGCCAAGAGGGTGCCAAAAGTTGGCAACTTCTCTTGGCACCCCTTGGGCACCCTTGCAACTCCAATAGGAAGGCACCCAAGAGTGCCATGCCACATAGGATTTGGCACCCCTCTTGGCACCCCTATTGGAGTTGCTCTTATGTGTAAGACGTGTAAGCTACTAACTTACATGCTTGTAGGAGACACACAAAGTAGGTCTTTTAATGTGCTCACAAAATGTAAAATAAGCACACATAATGCAGAGAAAGAAATAAAGAATACTTCCAGAGAGATTGCTAAACAAATTGATCATGTACATTAATGAATTCTGAAGTTCACCTGTCTCAAAAGAAAGTTGGGCAGTTCTCAGCTTAGGAGACACCAGAGTTCCAAACATAGACAGAGTTTTTGCTCGTTCTTTTTTAATCTATGCATACACATGAAAGAATCAATGGGACGATATTTATATGTAATACGTATATGTGTGTGTGTGTTTTATCTTAGCACTTCATTAATCAGTGTTAATACTTAATTTCAATTAAGTCCACATTTACGGAAGTACATGTATATCAATGGGTTACCATGCATGCATTTTTTTAAATCTACTACGTCCAGCTTTCATACTTTGGAGGTTAAGTGCGAGTCACAATGACAGGAAGCAATACAACACATATGTTTCAGTATTGGTTCTATTTCATGCTGCTATTAAATTGACTACGAGTATTTACAATACTTGTAAGTTGTAACTGATACAGAATTGTTATGGTAGAACTTTCTAGTCAATATGAATTTAATACTGTATCATTCTTTAAACACTTACATGGTTTTCAGGTGTACATGGAGAACGCGGTGATGACAAAACTTCTGCTTCAATATTTTCAGGCAGTTTCTCCTGATGTTCTTCACAGTAATCAAAAGACCATGCACAAACACAACAGGAATCAAAGTAGTCTAAATCCCAAACTTGACCTAAAAAGAATATAGAACCTAGCATCATAGAGTATGCAGTATTCTGCATATAAATTCAGATGCCAGATTATTAAAAAAATAGCAAAAAGAAAAGAAAAGAAGCTTAGCACTTATGTAGCCTTTCGGTAACACTACTATTACATTTTTGTATAAATTTCACCATATCCATGCAGCAGTATCATCAAATATAGCTGGGAAAATAAAGCGAGAGAACATACCAGAGGACATGGATGCACCGTCATTATTACGTGGACTGCAAGATTTCCTCTGTAACAACTCATCCTCCTCAAATTTTGCTTCCTCAGGGCTAAATTCTTGATTATCAGTTAATACCCATTTGCGTAAGGTAAAATGTGGTTGCTTCACATTGGAATCAGCTATGACAAAATGAATTTGTAATAAGTAATAACAACTTGTACAACTGATTTGTCAAAAAATAAATTCTACTACATTGTATTTTCAAAGATAATTTGATCATGTGTGTGTGTGATATCAATAATTTACTACAGTTGAAAGTTCTTGTTCCATATGGATCAAATATGAGCTTCATAACAGTTTTTTCCTCAATCCTCGTGTATTAAGGACATAAATATATAATTCACTTCCTGCCAACAAATATCTTTTATAGGACCAAAAGACAAAGCACCCATCTAGTGTACATTGAATAGTAAATTTGAACATTTTAATCGAAAAGTACTAACAAATGCTGAGTTTGGTTGGTGTACAATATTATGAATATCATACTGTCATTTTGATCTACTTCCATTAATGTTGCAGCACGATGATACTTGAGGTCAAACAACGCACTGCTCACACGCGAAGAACCCATAGACTGTCTAGCACTTGCCAATTCAAGCCACCCCTGTTACAGAGAATAATAATAAAAAAAACTTACTTACTAGACTTGTTATATAAATAACCATATCAAACGCCTAAGAGTACACTAGAGAGGAGGGAGATCAGAAAAACTATGACTTCTCAGTTCTCAATATCAAGAATCAGTATACCCGGTTTGAACTAAATATATAATAAGATTATCTGTTTCCTCATACTGTAGTAAATATTCATAAGATTCTTTTTAACATTACCTATGAAACTTAAACCCCAAAGCTCAATCCCAACAAATAATAGGTTAAAGTTAAACCTTTTTAAAGTAAGATATATTTAAAGTAATGGGGTGAGGCAGAAAAAATATTACTTTAAGAGTTTATTATTTATCGGTAGTAAAAATACATTCGGTCCCTTACGTCTAGACGGCAAAGGTTAATATTTAATCAATTATTACTTCAATCGAGGTTCAATTATAATTACAGTTTTTGTCTAATAAATTAATATTCCGTCTTTATTTTTGAATTTGCAATTTCCTGATGCATTCCTACTACCCCGAGAAAACGTAAATTAGTGCAGTTACATATAATATGCGATAACTAACCAACCAAGCATACCCTGTATCCCGTCTATCGCAGGGTCAGGGGAGGATACTACGTACGTAACCTTGCCCTCATTCGGAAAAAACGAAGAGGCTGAATAAACTGAATCTGTACTAAAAAATAATACCCCAATATTGACAGATTGATTGAAATACCTGACGGAGGGAGGAAGATAAGGAATCCATGAGAAGAAGATAATTATTAATGGAATCAAGAAGCTCTAAAACAGACTCATCTTTAGGTAATAATTTATCCTCTAAATTGTTGCTGCTGCTTTCTACTTGGCTTGTTTCTCTTATTTGTACACACTCTTGTTGTTTAGATTCTTCCATGTGCTGTATATCGAAAATATTCACATACAGTACCTGTGAATATGCAATCGTACTTTCTGTAATTATTGATTTGGGGAGTACTCATAAGTCATACGTAGCTCATAGGTTATTTTTATTTCTGTTTCAAAATTAATAAATTAGTTTGCCAAAAATCATTCTTTTAAAGAAAATATATTTTAAAAAAATCATCCAATCGTTCTTGTAATGTAAATGATCTTGTTATCATGTTCAATTCTTTGCATGTTTTTTAATATTCCATACATATTTTAAAGTAAATATAAACTATACGTAACTTATTTTTAGAATTTTAATTTTTCAATAAACTTTTAATATTAAATTTTAATTTAAATTAAAAAAATATGTAACTATACCTTAGAGAAGTATTAAAGTGAGTGCTGAACTCTGCGTCCCCTAATATATAAATCTCCATGGGACAAAGAGAGATTTCATTTTTAGTTTTAATGAACTTTTTAATTTTTTTTTAATTTTCTTTTTTCTAATAAACTTTTAATATTTTAAATTTTATTTAAAATAAGAAAATAAAAAATTTATGTAACTGTAACTGGTAAAAGCATAAAGTGTGTGTCGAACTCCCCGTCCCCTAATATATAAATCTCCCGGGACAGAGAGAATACTTATTTTTAGTTTTCATTGAAACTTTACAGTTTATTTTTAACCCATCAACTATCTGTTTTCTTGGTGCCTTATCTTATAAATTTTTAAAATTACTCCCACAAAGAACCTTATAATATTATAATATCTAATTTTGAAATTTATAAAAATTAAAAAAAATTATATTAAGACTTCACATAAAAAAGTGGCTTATGATAAAATTTATAATGCATTGTAAGTTTATACCAAAATTAAACTGATGCCTCGTATAATAATTCTAGTCAAATTCAAAGTTATTTTAGAAAATTGTGTTTCAATTCTAAAATCAATCCAAACCTACTTGCCCAAATGTACCCAATTGAACAATAATTAACAAGCCCCCAATAGATTTTTATCGATCTGAGATTGTGGTATTAGTGTTACGATATATTCCCTCCGTTCCTCCCATTTGTAATCGTTTTCAAGAGAGTGTTCGACAAATATTTTAAGATGAATATAAAATAAAGTTGTATAATTTTTTAATTTTTTCTAAATCAAAATAAAATATTTAAACTTTTATTTAGAAAAATTAAATAAAATTTTTATAGAATTATAACAATTGAGAGGGACGAAGGGAGTATATATAAATACATTAAAGTCTAATATTAGTCAAACATTTTATCATATATTTTTATAGGAAAAATATCAGGCCAGTCACTCGTTTTGTCAAAATAAATCAAGTATATCATTACTTTCCAGTTTTACTCAATTTGATCATTAATTTGAAAATTTGTATCAAATAAATCATGTCATATGACTAAATTGGTACAAAATATTAACTTTTAAATACCTAAATTGATACAAATTTTCAAATTGGTAACTAAATTGAGTCAAACTGGAAAATAATAACCTATTTAATAGAAATGAGTGATAAATTTGATATTTTTCCCTATTTTTATATTGGTATGTGATAAAATGTCATACTAATATTTTCGAAATTAAAAGATAAATTTTGGATTTTTGCTAATAAGTTATCATAAATATTATAAATTATGTAAGAGTAAGATACAAGTGATATTAAAATTTTCTATAAAACAATAGGTCAAATATCAATATGAATATATATGTATAATATTATAGAAAATTTTCGATATTAAGATTCATATTGATATTTGACCCATTGTTTTATAGAAAATTTTAGTATCACTTATATCTTACTCTTATATAATTTATAATATTATGATAAGCTTATTAGCAAAAATCTAAAATAAATATATATGTATATAGGGGATTGCTGAAATGAGATCTCATACTATGGTGAGAACTGAGATTCAATCTCAACAACACATTTTTATTCCTAGATTCAATCACAACCACACAATTTATATTTTTAATTATATTCTTTATATTTCATCTCTCTCGTTTACTTGCACCCCACCCTCTATACCCACCCATACCCAAAGCCCCTGTCAACGCCTTACCGCCACCGAGCCATCGCCGTCTTGATGTCGTCACGCCGTTATCGGAAAATAACATATCTGTTCATTCTTATTTCTCTCTCCCCTTTCCCCATCTCTCTCCTTCTCCCTCTACATCCCTCCTCACTAGACTCCACCTCCCACCTCCGACGTCACCGTGAAACACCATTCCCCCGCCCCCCGACACAGCTTTGCCATGGCCCTTTGTTGTCATCGTTACTCCCCGCTAGCTCTCAAATCTTGAATTTCAATTTAATTTTCTCCGACGAAATTATGATGGACCGAACTCAGATCTGGTGTGTGGTAGTGATGAACACGATGTGATGTTATTGTGTTGGTGAAAATTGTAGGCGGTGGTTAGATTGTTTAATAATGTGTTTTTTGTGTAGATTGGTAGTGATTAGTGATGATTAACGATGATGTTGCAGTGGTTATGTTGATATAGAGGTCGGAATTGGTGACCATGACCGGATCTGATGGAAATACATACTAGCTGAATCTGGTGATTTTTGATTGACGGAAGTGATTTTTCGTTTTCTGGTGGTGATTTTTCATTTTCCGGTGATGATTTTTGGCTTGACAGGGGTGATTTTATATTTGTCGGAGGTGATTATCTGAAAGTCGCCGGTGATTGTGGTGGTGATTTTTGATTTGGCGGTGGTGATTTTCTGGTGGTCGTCGAAGGTGGTGGTGGTCGTCGGTGGTGGTGGTGGCCAGAAATGGTGGTTGTTGGTTGTTGGAAGTGGTGGTGGATGGTAAGTAGAAAGAAGAAGATGGAAGAGATGATGGTTGGAGAAGATGATGAGATTTAAAATGAATGGTCTAGATTAAAAATAGATTTAAATTTTTATGGTTGAGATTAGATCTCATATTTCACCAAAAAAAAAGGTTCTCAATAGAGTAAGACCCTATGTATATATGTATGTATATATATATATTATATTTAAATTATATATATTTATAATTTTAAATAATTTAAAATTTATTCTATAAGTTTATAGTGTGTGTATAAATATTATATAATACATTTATATAAATTTTATATAATTGTGAAAATAATCAATATATATATATTTATAAATCATTTGAGTTTGATCGTGAAAAAATGTTCTGAAATCATCGTAGTGCTATAAAAAATCCAAAAATCCAATATCCGTCTAATTCGCATCAGAAAAAATGGATATTATTTGTATCTGACAAAAAAACGGATATTATCCATATGTGGATCCGATAATTTCAAATACGAATGTGAATATAGGCTGAGCCGTATCCGAATCATCCGTTTGACAGTCCTAACTGTATGCACAATTTTTTTACTTTATAAAATTAGTCAATTTAACAAAATATGGTCAGACTAACTAGAAAAATGAGGGGATAGAATAATTGGTGAAAAATGTCAAAAATAACACTTATTTAAGATTAAGTATTAAATAGTCATTTGTTTCTTAAAAACAAAGAAAAGTCATTTGTAATTTTTTTGGGTCATTTTCATTCACATGATACCCAATCATGTTCATTCCTAATATAATATCCCGTAATTTCTAGAATAATAATTATAGATTATAGAAAAAAATTAAATTAAAATTAATTTAAATTATGGGTCTAAAATTTGGAATTATAGTTTATTAATTAAAACATTCTATAAATCTTTTTGTGCAAGTAATTTTGAATAATGATATATTTTTTTATATAATTTAAAATTTATTCTATTTGTTTATAGTGTGTGTATAAACATTATATAATGAATTTGTATAGATTTTATATAATTGTGAAAATACTTAATATATATATATATAATTCATTTGAGTTTAATCGTGAAAAAATGTTCCGAAATCATCATAGTGCTATAAAAAAAATCCAAAAATCCAATATCCATCTAAAATATTTGCATCAGAAAAAATGGATATTATTTGTGTCTGAAATAAAACGGATATTATCCATATGTGGATCCGAAAATTTCGAATACAAATGCGAATATAGGCGAATCCGTATCTCCTAATTGTATGCACAATTTTGTTTACTTTATAAAATTAGTCAATTTTAACAAAATATGGTCAGACAAACTAAACAAATGAGGGGATATAATAATTGGTGAAAAATGTTGAAAATAACACTTATTTAAGATTAAGTAATAAGAAGAGTCATTTGTTTCTTAAAAACAAAGAAAATTCATTTGCAAATATTTTTGGTCATTTTCATTCACATGATACCCAATCATGTTCATTCCTAATATAATATCCCGTAATTTATAGAATAATAATTATAGATTATAGAAAAAAATTAAATTAAAATTGATTTAAATTATGGGTCTAAAATTTGGAATTAGAGTTTTATTAATTAAAACATTCTAGAAATCTTTTTGTGCAAATAATTTTGAATAATGATATATTTTTTTATTATCGGAAAGAAATGTGCAAATAGTTTAAGAAAGAAAAAATGATATCTTTTTATGATAATTATGTGTATTAAACTTATTAAAATTTGAAATTGCTTGTAGGAATTTTAAGAGCAAATTTAAGAATTTCTAACTTAATTTAGTGTTTGGTATGCTTATATAATAACCTCTCGCAATCACGCAGAACTTCGCTCAAGAGGTACGTTATTTTAAGTTTCTGTGTTTTCATTAATTGTGTAATTACATGGGCATGCCTTTAATTGCTAATCGATAATCGAATATGTGAATATCATGTTTGCACATATGTTTTCTCCTCCATGAAATTTTAATGTAATTATGTCTTCATATTTAGCTGCAAGCTTCCGATTGTTAAGTTACTTTTGTATAATCTATTATTTATAAATTGCTTATTTAAGTGTCTAATTATAGTATAACTGACATTAATAATCATGTGAAAGTTACTAATAATTGTTGTTATTTTTGAAATTGTTTAATTCAGGTCCGTAAAACTTAATTAGCAAATAAATGTATATATGCAAATTTAAAAAAAAATGTAATTGCATTAATCTTTACTGATAAGAGACTATGGGGAAATAAAAAACCACTCTGTACGTTTGCCAAGCTATAGGCAGCACTATTCGCAGACCCGTGTACAGATAAAACTAGTTTCATCAAAGTGTTTAAGAATATCCATACAATCCCCAACAAGTAGATGAAAATAAGTGTTCTCTTATTCCTCGTTAATAACATCTACTATTAGTTTCACATCACATTCAATGATACACTTGTGTCATTCCAGGTTTTTGTCCAATTTAGCTCCTCCTTCAGACCAATGGCTTCTATTTCCCTTGGTTGTAAACTTCCATATAGAACATTACCTCTTGCTAGAAGAAACTTTCTCATTGTTAACGTAGAGAATTCCTGAGCTAAGATATTCAAGAAAATTCCCTAGTTAAATGTACAAAGATAACCAAGAACCTAAAGAAGGAGATGTAAGGCATATGTCATATCATATTTGTATATTCGAGGATTTAACTCAACTCAAATAAGAATGTAATAAGTAAATAGTGGATCTACCGTCAAAGAGCTCTCGCAAAGTAACATCTGTCAGAGGATTCAGAAACAAGGTTCATCTATAGACTTGAGGAATTAATTCACTGGAAGAAGTTCAAAAAATTGATCAAGCCTCAGTGATATAAATGAAGATTGTGGATTTAATCAAGTGACAGAGATCTCGTCAGGGTATCAGATAATTACAAGGATTTAATCTGAAGAAAATCAATTATCAAAGTCAAGACATGAAGAAACGTCACGGAAGTTAGTCACTCATGAACCAGACAGTACATCGAGTGTCAACATTGAAGTGGTGGAATTGATTCATAATTCTCAGTGATTTTCAGAAGATTTTCAGAAGAATAGTTGCTGCTCAGGATTAGTATTAATTCTCTATTAATTAATTAAGTCATATAATTTAATTAAGAAAATAAATTATATCTGTAAAGATTAATTTATTTATTAATTGATTAATTAATTCAGAATTAATATTAAGAATTTTCAGAAGTTTAATTGGATTAAAAACAGTCTTAAATCAGCAAGACAATTGAAAATGAACTAGCATGACAATCTGGATTGTCATACCGATTGTCATGCCAAGTCATTTCAATAGTCATACCGAAAGTTCTACTGGGAAGGAGATTGTCTTGCTAGTTCAACTAATTGTCATACCGAAAGTCATTGTAGTTCAATCAGATTGTCTTGCTAGTACAATCAATAGTCCTACCGATTATCTTGCCAGTTCAATGAGAGTCTGTTGATTGATTTAAAAAGAACAGAAGCAACATACATTCATTTTATCCACACAGAACACAAGTCAACAAACAAGAACTCAGCAGAAAAGAGAAGCAAAATATTTCATCCTTCATCTGCAAACTTCAAGATCATAATTTCTAGTTTATAAAGTTAAATCCAATCAACTAGAAATCATTCTCTTGTTCTTGTGTAACTATATAGCGGATCAAAATCCCTAGAACTTAATCTCAAATTGCGTTTAGCATTTGAGTCTTTTTATTGCAAAAATAGAAAAAGTTCATGTCAAATTTATTCTAGATTTGTAATAATTAATTTGAGATTAATTCCTTGTAATCGATACAGTTGTTGTAACACCTTTCAAGTTTAATAATATTCTTATTTAACTTGAATTTTGTTTCATATTTTTATTCCGCATTTAATTCGATTATTTGGTATTGTTTGTATTCAACCCCCCTTCTACAAACACATTGGGACCTAACGATTGGTATCAGAGCCTTCTGATTAACGAACAAATCAAGATCCTAGACTTTTGTGATTTTTCAACTCCTTGAATTTTTATTTATTCAAAAATTCATAATGACTTCACAAAAAGTTGGAACCGTTAAAATTCCACTATTTGATAAAGAAAATTATATCATGTGGAAGAAGAAGATGCTCTTGTTTTTACAAGTTGCAAATCCCAAATATCTGAACTTGTTAAAGAAGGGTCCAACAACTCCAATGGTTATTGAACCAGAGGTGATAGTAGATGATGTTGTGATTACCAAAGCTAGAACCTATCCAAAAGAGCCTGAGGATTTTTCTCCTGCTGAAAAAGAAGAAGCCTCCTTAGATGCCAGCCTTCAATTAATATTAATTGATTCCCTTGATTCCTTGATGAACAGACATGTGATGAACTGTAAAAATTCCAAACACATGTGGGAAACTATTGAGGTGATTAATGAAGGCACAGAGGAAGTTAGGGAGAACAAGTTGGAGATCCTAACCTCTGAGTATGAACATTTTAAATCCAATCCAGGAGAAGGAATTACTGAAGTGTGTGAGAGGTACAATGCGTTGATCAACAACCTGAACATAAATGGAAAATATTATTCAATCAGGGAGGTCAACAAAAAGTTCCTTTTAACACTGCCAACTCATCTTGAACATAGAATCACTGCCATTAGAGAAGCTAGAGATCTGAGTGAGATTTCTTTGGATAGACTCTATGGTGTGTTAAAAACCTATGAGTTGGAGCAGATTCAGCAAAAGGAAGTCTACGGGAAAGATAGAATGGTCAGCACATCTACTGCTCTTGTAGCTGAAGGTCAACAACAACAACCTCAACAGTTAGAGAGAATGGTACAGTTTTCCAAGGCTGAGGAAAATGTGTTAGTAGCAGAATATGATCCTCCTACTACAAATCAATCCAGTGATAATTTTTATTCCTTGGAAGAGTTGGAGCAATTGGAAGATGAGTCAATGGCCCAAATTGTCAAGAGATTCTCCAATGTCAAATTTAAGAGAAATCCCAAGTTCAAGTACAAGTCCAACTACAACAGATTCCAGACAAGTGGATCTTCATCCTCTAACACCAGCAGTGGTGGATACAAAACAGGGATGGTTGATCGGAGCACCATTAGATGCTATAACTGTAATGAGTTGGGACACTTTGCCACAGACTGTAGGAAGCCAAAGCAAGTAAGGAAGAACTCTTATGATTCAAATCAGAAGAGTAACTCTGAAAGGGCTTATCTGGAAAAGGGAAGAAGCTGGGATGATACTGATAGTGAAGATGAAGAAGAAGGGAATCTTGCTCCTATAGCTATTGATGGAAAAGCTTCATCGTCAAGAAAAGAGGTAAAATATAATGATGCTGAATTAGTTTATCATCTAGGAGGTAACTTAGATTGTGTTCGTCATGATAATGAACTGTTAAGTCAACAGATCAAAGACCTTGAGAAAGAGGTCAATGAATTAAGACTTGTGCACATTAATCAAGACAAGTTAAAAGAACAAGTATCTTTTCTAGAGAATAGAGTTAACTGTTATAGACAACTCGAAACTATTCTCAAAGACAAGATCACCGGTCTTGAGACTAAGGTTAGAGCCTACTTCAATTCTTGTTCGAAGGCTAAAGAGTTCTACAGTAAGCAAGCTGTTAATCAAACATCTGGAATAGGTTATGATTACAATGCTGCTATTGGAGAATTAGGCATAAATTCCCCTCCTTATGTCTGTGCTAAAGGTAGGGAAGTACCACATGTGCTTAAGGGTGTTGATGAACCCCTCTATAAAGCATCAATTGTTGAACCATTTGATGCGACCTCTTCTGTTATTCAAGAAGAAATACGTGCTGAAGATCATGCTAATGAGAAGGTTGTTTCCGAGTCAAGTGTTTCGAAAGTTCCAGTCAAAGTTGTGAAAGCAGCTGAGACTAACTCAGACATACATGAGTTGGATAACAAAAATGTCATGTCTACCATGCATAAATTGCATGTTGTTAATCACTCTCATAAAACATATGGTGTTGCTAATTGTATGTCTTGTGCTTTTAATTTGATGTATGCTTATTTTAATAGTAAGCATGTTTCTAGTGATAAGACTACTCCTCGTCAGCATGTGAATAATAAGAAGCATGATAGGTCTAAGACTGTTAGTCCTTCTAAGGCTAGAAAGGAGACATTTGTGCCAAAGCCTAAACAAAAATTTGTTAAGGCTGTTTACAAGGTCAAATGTTCAGTCATTGAGAAAGTTGAGACCACTAAAATTAAAAATGTTGTTTTGCCTGACAAAGGACAATTCTACAAGTATGCCGGGCCCAACCAAGTTTGGGTTCCGAAGAAGGTCTAATCCATTTGTAGTGCAGGGCATTAAACAAGTGGAACCGGTAGTGTGGATTCTTGACAGTGGATCATCAAGACATATAACCGGAGATAGAGCCCTGCTATCAAATGTGGTTGAGAAAGCTGGCCCACTGGTTACCTTTGGAGATAACAGCAAAGGTTTATCCGAGGGATATGGTTGCTTGTAAGCTGGTAGTGTTATCATTGAAATCAAACTTCTTTCTACATTAGTGATTTCTTATTTCATGTAAAATCCTTTGAAATCACTATTGTACATCATTTCTCTCAAAAGATTAAATGTACAATTTTCATTCATTATATATCTTAAGTACATTTTATCTTTTTATTGCCATATGCTCTGTGATACAGGTTCAGTCTCCAATGACTTTATTTCATTGACAGTCATGAGGTTGAAAACCCACAACATCTATCCCAGACTGTAAAGACAAACACAGAAACAGAACCAACCAACACTCTCTTACCACTAAATGTAGTATGAATGAGCGTGAGGGAGATAGTGCCTTAGTGCACCACATAAGGAAGGTTCTGTAGTCAACCCAGTAGCTCTGTCTCCTACATAGATGAGTAGTATTTAAACCGAGAAAACTGCTAGCTCCCATACATCTTCTCAAAAAGATGTAATGGTTGAAAAGGCACAAAAACAGTTACTAGATTCATTCTTTCAACATGGTGCGTCTATTGAAATTTGTCTGTCGACCAAGGTATCCGATGTAGTGTCACCACTTCAGACATAAACAATTCTTGATGCACAAGGAAAAGTTACACACACAAAGGATGAGTTGAAGGAAACAAGAGTTTCGACCATTTTAAGGTCGGATTCGATTGTTTAAGGTTCGTTAATTGACCAATTACCTTTATAGGTGTTAGGAGAGGATACTGATCCAAAAGCCATATGTCAGTGGTCAGTGTCTACCTCCCCAGGCTTAAATCCCTTGGATGCATCTGCAGATAGTGGATCTGACATAGGTGCAGATCGGCAACTTGTTGACAATGATTCAGATATTACCTGATGAGTCACAAGGAAATGTCTTCACAGATATTAGAAGGGAACTTTGATCTTTATGCTAAATTCGTTGGATCATTGTTTACCTTCCCAGAATTCAAATCTGGAACCCTAAAAGGGAAACTAGCAACTTGTAGATTATGACTCAGATTTATCTCACGAGTTTAACAAGGATGGGGATTTGCGAACTCCCATTGCACCACCTGTGACCTCCTTAAGGATGGCTAAGGTGATTTTCCTTGCAGCTACAGCTGGATTATGGAGCTATGAGAGAAGAGTGATACACTTGTGAGAATGAGTGTAAACACGAGTGGAGAGAAGAGTGAAACACATGTGAGGTACACTAAACAGAATCACACACTCATAGTGAGGAAAAAAGAGAAACTACTTGTTATTTCTTTTCCAACCAAGTGAAATATGAGAACTCCTTCAGACGACGGCATACATTCCTTCTTTAAGGGGGAGATAAAAGCTTAAGTAATAGTTTGGAGGATTCCTCAACTAAGGGGGAGAAATAGCAGGGAGGAAGAAAAAATGGTCATGTACACTACACCACACCATTGTTGTTTGTAACTACGGATCCTATTGTACGGGAGAGGTGGTAAACACAAGGTGATTTTATAGTAAGGGAAGAAGCTGTTAGGGGAGTACCATTGGTTTTTATCTGCGGATCCTATTGTACAGGAGAGGTGGTAAATGCAGGTGATCTTCTTTAATCAGTTGATTCTCATAGAGGGAGAAGCAAGAGAGATATGTGCTTCTCAACAGGAAATGTGGTTGTACAAAAGAAGATGAAACTACCTGAAGATATGTTCAGTCTAGAGGAACATCTATTTAGAATCTGGAAAATGTTAAATCTAGTCCAGAACTTTTCTGCTATTTACTTTGCATTTATATATATATATATCTTTTTCTTATTTGTTAGTTGAGTTATCCTCTAGGTATTTGTGTGTTATTGTCTAACAAACAAATAGGGGGAGATTGTATGGCATACGTCATAGCCTATTTGTATATTCGAGGATTTAACTCAACTCAAATAAGAATGTAATAAGTAAATAGTGGATCTACCGTCAAAGAGATCTCGCAAAGTAACATTTGTCAGAGGATTCAGAAACAAGGTTCATCTACAGACTTGAGGAATTAATTCACTGGAAGAAGTTCAAGAAATTGATCAAGCCTCAGTGATATAAATCAAGATTGTGGATTTAATCAAGTGACAGAGATCTCGTCAGGGTATCAGATAATTACAAGGATATAATCTGAAGAAAATCAATTATCAAAGTCAAGACATGAAGAAACGTCACGGAAGTTAGTCACTCATGAACCAGACAATACATCAAATGTTAACATTGAAGTGGTGGAATTGATTCATAATTCTCAGTGATTTTCAGAAGAATGGTTGCTGCTCAGGATTAGTATTAATTCTCTATTAATTAATTAAGTCATATAATTTAATTAAGAAAATAAATTATATCTGCAAAGATTAATTTATTTATTAATTAAATTAATTGATTAATTAATTCAGAATTAATATTAAGAATTTTCAGAAGTTTAATTGGATTAAAAACAGTCTTAAATCAGCAAGACAATTGAAAATGAACTAGCATGACAATCTGGATTGTCATACCGATTGTCATGCCAAGTCATTTCAATAGTCATACCGAAAGTTCTACTGGGAAGGAGATTGTCTTGCTAGTTCAACTGATTGTCATACCGAAAGTCATTGTAGTTCAATCAGATTGTCTTGCTAGTACAATCAAAAGTCCTACCGATTGTCTTGCCAGTTCAATGAGAGTCTGTTGATTGATTTAAAAAGAACAGAAGCAGCATACATTCATTTTATCCACACAGAACACAAGTCAACAAACAAGAACTCAGCAGAAAAGAGAAGCAAAATATTTCATCCTTCATCTGCAAACTTCAAGATCATAATTTCTAATTTGTAAAGTTAAATCCAATCAACTAGAAATCATTCTCTTGTTCTTGTGTAACTATCTAGCGGATCAAAATCCCTAGAACTTAATCTCAAATTGCGTTTAGCATTTGAGTCTTTTTATTGCAAAAATAGAAAAAGTTCATGTCGAATTTATTCTAGATTTGTAATAATTAATTCGAGATTAATTCCTTGTAATCGATACAGTTGTTGTAACACCTTTCAAGTTTAATAATATTCTTATTTAACTTGAATTTTGTTTCACATTTTTATTCCGCATTTAATTCGATTATTTGGTATTGTTTGTATTCAACCCCCCTTCTACAAACACATTGGGACCTAACAGGAGATGAGAAGAAATAGAGAAAGAACAAGATGAGAAACAAGATTAAAATGTATATTTTATTTTTGTGCCCTCATCTATTTACAACTAGAGTACTTATATCAGTAATTCTGTTACAATTCGACAGCTAATCATACAGCTAAGAAATGCCAGAAGTGGAGGGAAATACTCAAAAATCTGTTAAACTGTTTTTCCCGTCAAAACTGAACAATTACAAAAATAAGAAAAAAATAGAAAAATAGAATGTTATAGTTGTGACTATAACACATCTTCCCCCTTCCAAAGAAGTCTTGTCCTCGAGTCTGACTTAAGTCTGCAGATACTGTTGAACAATATTTGGAAATTTTTGGAAAATTAATTCTGCCTTTTCCCAAGAATCATCAGCTTCTGTACTGCCCTTCCATCTGATTAAATACTGAACTTCAGCTGCATTGTTAACCTTGTGCAGTCTGTGGCTCAAAATTACCTCCAGTTCGTTTCTTCTAGTAGAATGAGCATCTTGGAACCAATCTGGAAGAGTAGAAGTAACAGGAGGAATCCCAGAAAATCCTTTCAGCTGAGATACATGCACTACATTATGAATCTTAACAAAATTATGTAATTTGAGTTTATAAGCAACTTGACCAACTCTTTCCTCTATCTGAAAAGGTCCACAATACTTAGGAGATAACTTTTGATTTCTCCTTTGATGCAAAGTACCTTGTTTATAAGGTTGATCTTTTAACCAAACCCAATCATTCGGAGAAAATGACCTCTCAGATCTATGTTTATCAGCTTGCATATTCATTCTATTCTGAGCATTCATCAGATGATTTCTCAAAGTCATAATCATATGTTCCCTTCTTATTAAACTTCTATCGACTTCAACATTGGAAGATTACCCGTTCAAGTAAGGAAGGTGAAGAGGAGGAGGTTGATTATAGACGATCTCATAAGGTGTGAAATGAGTAGCAGAATGATAATAAGTGTTATACCACCATTATGCTAAGGGTAGCCATTGAAGCCAAGTCTTTTCATTCTCTCCACACATACACCTAAGATAGAATTCTAAGCATCTGTTCACTACTTCTGTCTGACCATGAGTAACAGGGTGATATGCAGATGACATCTTGAATAGAGTTTCATGTAAAGTAAAAAGAGATTGCCAAAAATTGCTAAGGAAAATAGCATCCCTATCACTTACAATACTCTTGGGCCATCCATGTAGTTTAAAAATATTATCCAAATAAGCTTGAGCTACAGTTAATGCAGTGAAAGGATGACTCAAAGGAATGAAGTGAGCATATTTACTCATTATGTCAACAACAACAAAAATGATTGATTTACCATGAGAGTTGGGCAAACCTTTAATAAAATCCATACTAATATCTGTCCATACATCTTCCGGAATAAGTAAAGGCTATAACATGCCTGGATAAGCAGATGTATCATATTTAACAGCTTGACAGATGGAACAATTTCTGATCATCCTGGATACATCTTTGGATAAACCTTTCCAAATGAATATACTCTTGATCCTTTTAAGAGTAATATATCTGCCAGAATGACCACCTTCTGGAGTACAATGATGCCATGAGAAAATTTTTAATCTCAGATCAGTATTTGGGCCAACCAAGATCCTGTTCTTTTTCCTAACTAAGCCATTTTGAATACTGAAGTTTGGCACTACTTGACCCTGTTGTAACTGATTTACAATTTGAAGCATATTATTGTCCAATTGATAACTCTGCTTAATGAGTATCTCTAAATCTGAAGAAACTACAGTAATAGCCATATATAACATTTTAGAACCCTGTACCCTAGACAAAGCATCAGCCACTTTATTATCCACACCCTTCTTATACTGAATTTCATAGTCAAATCCTAAGAGTTTAGATAACCAAAATTGTTGGAATGGTGTAGATATCTTTTGTTCCAATAACCACTTTAAGTTTTTTTGGTCAATCTTAATGATAAAATGAGAACCAGTTAAATATTGTTCCCACTTTTGGACAACAAAGACAATAGCCAACAACTCTTTCTCATATACAGATAATGATAACCATTTTGACCCCAAAGTTTTACTAATAAATGCCAAAGGGTGCCCCTCTTGCATCAATACTGCACCGATACCTTTTTATGATGCATCAGTCTCTACAACAAAAACTTTTGTGAAATCAGGTAATGCTAGCACAAATACTGTAACCATAGCTTTTTTAACAGTTTCAAAATCCAATTGAGCAGCTTCATCCCAAACAAAAGCTCCTCTCTTCAGCAGATTAGTTAAAGGTCTACAAAGGATTGCATAATCTTCTTGTAGTATCCTGATAAACCCAAGAATCCCCTCAGTTGTTTGATAGTCACTGGTGCAGGCCATTCTACTACGGCCTTGATTTTGTTAGGATCAGTGGAAATTCCTTCTACTGATATAAAGTGTCCCAAGTACTCTATTTTAGGAACAACAAATGAACATTTAGACTCCTTAGCATACATTTGCTTTGTAATCATTAATTGAAAAACCTCTCTCAAATGAGTCCAGTGATCTGTCATATTTTTACTATATACCATAATATCATCAAAGAATACCAATACTGATTTCCTTAATAGTGGTTTGAAAACAGTATTCATCCACCTCTGGAACGAAGCAGGTGCATTAGTTATGCCAAATGGCATAACTAAGAACTCATAATGTCCTGTATGCATTTTAAAAGCAGTCTTAAAAATGTCATGTGGATGTAATCTAATTTGGTGATATCCTGATCTCAAATCCAACTTGTTATACACTGTAGATCCAGCCAACTCATTTATCAACTCTTCTATAATAGAAATTGGAAATTTGTCTTTAACTGTTCTTTTATTCAATTCTCTGTAATCTATACAGAGTCTCCAAGTACCATCCTTTTTTCCTACAAGAACTACAGGATTAGCAAATGGACTAGCACTATCTTGAATTATGCCCCTGTCAAGTAACTCCTGAACCAGTTGTTCAATTACATCCTTCTGTCTTAAGGGATACCTGTAAGGTCTTATGTTTACTGGACTGGATCCAGGGATTAAAGGAATTTGATGATCCAATATCCCTCCGCTAGGAGGTAAGTCCACCGGTTCCTGAAAAACTGACTGAAATTCAGATTTTAACTGTTGCAATTCAGCATACTCCACCTTACTTTCAGGGCATTTCAAACTTGTATCTAAAGTAGTGGTGGTTTGACATAACTGTATTATGCACAATTGAGCAGCATTCTGTAACATCTTGACAGAAGGTTGTTTATCCATTACCTTTAATTTCTTAGGGTGAATACCATTCAAGAAAACTGGCTCACCCTCTACTAAAAAATCCATTTTCAATTGCTTGAAATCCCAATATACCGGCCCTAGAGTACTCAACCACTGAATTCCTAATACCATATCACAGCTACCCAAAGGAATAAGCATTACTTCTGTAACAAAATCCTTACCGGCCATGGACCAAGAAAATTTCTCACAAACCTGTTTACAAGTAATATGATTGCCATCTGCAACTGTGATGGACTGAGGAGAAACATCTGTTGTGACCAAACTCAATTTCTTAGCCATTTCTTGATTTATGAAATTATGTGTGCTACCAGAGTCAATCAATATGTGAAGTGTTTTGCCATTGAGAATACCCTTTACTCTCATGGTTTGAAAATTTTGATTTCCAGCTAGGGCATTTACTGAAATACAAGGATCAACTTGATCCTCTTGACAATCCTCACTATCCGCTACACTAACCTCCCCTGGAACTTCTACTGTAAAGAGCTGAGGTTCCTTAAATTTACACTTATGCCCCCTTTCATATCTCTGATCACAGAAATAACATAACCCCTTTGCAATTTTTTCAGCCCTAATATCAGCAGGAATGTATCTTGTATTCCTACCCTGATTTTGATTTTGTAAAAGTTGGGGTTTGTTCTGAAACACTAGTGTTGGCAGCAATGGAGGTTTGTTATTGGCTAGCATAGGAGTAGCATTAGTTTTGGGAGTAATTGTAGACTGAAATTGCCTTGAACCCTTATTTAACAACAATGACTCTTCTTGCAATCTAGCATATTTTATAGCATCAGTTATAAAAGTAGGTTTAAAAGCTTTCACAAAGGGTTTGACTGCAGGTTTCAATCCCCCAATAAAACTATCCAAGATATAGCCCTCAGGAAGAATATGATTACTTTGAAGCATAATAGATCTTAAATTCTCAAAATCATCAATGTAAGCTTCAAGATTATCTACCTGTTGCAACTTGTTAAACTTTTCCACAATATGAATACCAGATTCATCCCTAAATCTACCAGTTACATCAACAATGAATTCATCCCAACTCACAAATTTCCTAGCTGATAAGTAACTAGTTACCCATCCTATAGCCTTATCAGTCATATGTAAAGAAGCTATATCTACCTTTTGATCATCAGAAATCTTGCACAGCTCAAATTACTTACTACATTTCTTGATCCAAGTTCTCGAATTAGAACCATTGAACTTAGGAAATTCAAGCTTAGGCATAAAAGGTAAGTTTCGAGAAGAATTACCTGATTCGAGATTAAATCCACTGGATCCTTGGCCATGATCTGATCTTGGTGGAGTATCTTTATGTTTCTGCAGATCATTGATAGCTTGCACCAATTTTCATAAAGCTTCTTCTACGTTTTTGTTCATTGCTTCTTGACGTTTAGCAAATGAATCCAACCTTTGATCCACAGATTTAATCTGTTCATCCATTGCAGCAGCCATATTCCTGGTTTTATATGCCAGACTTTTCTGTCAAGACTTTTATCAAACATTTTATTAGTGTCACTCAATTCATGTATGTTTTTCTCACAGACCAATCCCACTTACGCCAAGAAAGAAAGCTCTGATACCATTGTTAACGTAGAGAATTCCTGAGCTAAGATATTCAAGAAAATTCCCTAGTTAAATATAAAATGATAACCAAGAACCTAAAGAAGGAGATGAGAAGAAATAGAGAAAGAACAAGATGAGAAACACGATTAAAATGTATATTTTCTTTTTGTGCCCTCATCTGTTTACAACTAGAGTACTTATATCAGTAATTATGTTATAATTCGACAGCTAAGAAATGCCAGAAGTGGAGGGAAATACTCAAAAATCTATTAAACTGTTTTTCCCGCCAAAACTGAACAATTACAAAAATAGGAAAAAATAGAAAAATAGAATGTTATAGTTGTGACTATAACACTCATCTCTAATAATATATCCTACACCCACTTTGTTTGATCCCATCCGACATGTTACGTCTGCTTTACACCATCTTCGATTACCAGAATGCTGCTGAGCTTTACTTTCTATCTGTTCCTCCCTTACTCGTCGCCACTCTACTAACTTTGGATCTCACTCCAAACGGTGACATGTTCACACTCTGCCATACCCAAGAATTTCTTCTCTGTCAAATATTCCAGCACAACAAAACCACCATCAATACTTGCTCATCTCGTCCCACTTGAAACAACCTTTTCATTTCACTACTAAGATCGTATCATTTGGCTATACTGTAATTAATTTACTGAGCCCAGTACTCTCCCAAATTTCTCGAGCAAAACTACATTGAAATAGAATATGTTTGTCGGTCTCCACAAACATTTGACAGAGGAACAATTTATATTATGTTAACGTGTTTTCCTGCCAATGCACTATTCATTGGTAAACAGTTTCTGCATTCCCGCCACATCAAATTTATAGCTTTTCCAGGTAGTTTAAGCCCCACAGCTTCTTCCAGAAAGCTCCATTCAAGCACTCCCTTTCTCTTCTTAAACATTATAATAGTTTTTCATACTGAACTTACCTTTATCATCGAAAAGCCAGTACCACGAGTCCTCTCTTCTTTTCCTTGAGATTGGATGTTATCTTGTGAGTTCTCTATCTCGCTCATTGCAGAGATCATTTAGGATTTCTTCATCCAGCGCTCCTGGTTTTGATCAAGAAGGCGTGTTACTGTTGCATCTCTGAGTTCCTCTGGCATATCAGTTGTCAAACACATTTATCGGACAAGATATCCATGGAATTTTCCAATTTTTTTGTACTTTTTCCATCCTTGATACGCCTTCTTTACCCTTGTCGAATTAAATATTGAGTTTCAAAAATGCTTCTTCATACATAACTCGGGTTTGATCCAATCCTTGTATTTAAAAAATTTGACTCCGGAAAATAGTGTGCACGCATTAGACTTGTCACTAATGGGTTTACATTATTTATAAGTCTTCATGCCTGTTTTACTAGCATTGCGATGTTAACTTTTGAACCCCCAATCCACCATCTTCTTTCAAAGTACGAAGTCTTTACCATGACACCCTTATTTGAACTACTATCACCCCCACCATAAAGAATTCATTGATTTTTCAACCCTATCACATACCTCCATAGGGATTAAAAAATAGACATCCAAAAGTTAGGAATAATCTGGGCTGCAGTTTTTAGTAGGAGCATTTTACGAGCTTTTAAGATAGATTGATTTTGTCACCCTTGCAGTTTTTGTTCCACCCGTTTAAGACAGAATAGAGAATGTAGTACACTTTTTTTTACCTACTACCATGGGCATTCCTAAATACCTTCCCATACTCTGACATTCAGTCACCCCAAATGTTCACAGACCTCCCTTTTGTTTACTTCAGTCGTACTTAGAGAGAAAGTAAGTGTTTATTTTGCATAGTTTATTATTTGTCCCAAAATCTCCTCATATATGTTCAACACTTGTTTCAGTACACTAGCTTCAACAACATTCATCTTAAAAAAGAAACAACAATCATTCGCGAATAAGAGATGTGAAATAGTAGGCGCTTCTCTTGCAATAGTACAACTGTGCAGCAAACCAGCCTCCTCATTTTGCTTTAACATAGAACTTAAACCCTATGCACACATGATACAAATGTACGGTAAAATCAAGTCACCTTGGCTAACTCCTCGCTTTGGAATAATATCCCCAAAAATGAGCCTGTTCTTGAGAAAGCTGTATGACACTGATTGAACTAGCTTCAAAATTTTGTTAATCTAGGTGACATTGAACCCAAACCTTTCCATCATGTGTCGAATAAAACTCCATTATAATATGTCGTAGGCTTTTGAGATTTTAAGGCATGCTATTCAATTTTTTACCCTTGAGTATGTCTTTTAATGTAATGATTAACTTCAAATGCAATTAGCACAGTATCGGTCAACAGGCATCCTCCTATAAACGCACTTTGTGTGTTAGATATTAAAGATCCCAGGCAAGTTTTCAAACAGTTTGACAAAACTTTCAACATTATTTTAATAAGCACGTTACACAGAGAACTCTAAGCTTTGTCATTTTTTGAGGTAACTTCACCTTTGGAATTAAATACAAGATGCTTCCGTTGATTCCCATAAGTAACTCTCATGTATTCATAAACTTATGGAAAAAATCGAATACATCACCCCCGACAACACTCTAAAAAGATTGGAAAAAAGCTGATTTAATCCATTCTGACCGGGTGACTTATCTGCGTGCATTGAGAAGACTGCTTGTTTTACTTTGTCAAACATAATTGCTGAGATTAGTGTTTCATTATCTTCCTATGTGATTTAGTTTACCTTCTCCCTCTCTGAAAATCTTCCCTCCATGCCTATAGAGTCAAAAAGACGTGTGAAGTAATCAATAACAACCTCGTGAACCTCCTTCATGGTCTCTCACCAAACCCTGTTATCATCTTTGATGTATTGAATATAGTTATTCTTTTTCGCACAGATGCATGTGTGTGAAAAAATCGAGTATTCTGATATCCCCTTGTAGCCAAAATTGCTTACTTCACTATTTTCAATAAGTCTCTTATTTCTCTAAAAGGTTTAAATACTTCCATCTCGCTTTGTTATATAGATGAATACCACTTGTATCCATTCTAGCCCTCAACTTCCGTAATTTTCCTCGATATTCAGCCAAATGACTCTTAAAATCCTGCCATAGACCCTCCCATTCATCTAGCTTAAAGGAAACAATAATTAATATGATCAAGAATTTTCAGACCCTTTGTAGCCTCCCAGCTATCTTTAACTAATCTTGCCCAATCCTTCTCTGTTAGCCTCACGTTTTCAAACTTAAACCGTTTATCTCTTGGCACATAAACGTTTTTATTTAGCTGCAAGAAAAGTGGCAAATGGTCTGAAGTGGCCACATCAAACACCCTAACCTATACTGATAGAATAAATTTGACCACACTCTTGTGTAGCCAACTCACGGTCCAATCTTTCATGTATCCAGTTTGGTTGTCCCCTTGATTTTTCCCAAGTGTATTTTTCACAAACAAACCCCCAATCTATCAAATGACACTCTCGTATTGTTTCCAGAAAACCATTCAGTAGATTATGTGGATGATTTCTTCCTTTTCTTTTTTCATCTACATACATTAAGTCATTAAAATCACCAATTATGCACAAGGGCAAGTCTGAACTAGCAGCTAACCATTTGATAATATTCCATAATTCTCGACGTCGACTTCTCTCAGAGCATCCATAGAACCCGTGTATCTTCATTTTCCAACATGTTCGTTTACTGATTTAAAAACAATATAATGGTTACTTCCTTTATAATGCATCCCCCTTCATTTTTCCACAAGAGAACCAAACCTCCACTATGGCCCTGAGCCACTACTTCTAATCTATCTTTATTTGCTAGAGTTTCAGATAAAAAGATAAAACAAAGCTTCATTTGTTGGGTAATTTCTTTAATAAAATGAAGTATCCGTGATTTACCCGGTTCATGACAGTTCGAGGCTAATAAACTCATTTGTCTGGGTGGACCTGTAACACAGGACCCGCCTCTATCAAATTTTTTTGGCTCATCTTAACATATAAGCCTAGTATCAATCTCATCCCCCTCACATTCCAATAAATCCTCACTAATTACGCGCCTACGTTTTGAGTCCATAACAATCATCTCATTTTCAAATATTTTCCCACCCGTGATAATCTTTTTTTTTTGTGTATATATGTGACTTATGAGATCAATTAGTTTACTAGTTTGATTTTCTTGATAAATATTCTGCAGCAAGTTCAATAATGATTAGATAATCATCGATATTGATTAGGTTATTGCATAATTAAATCAAAAAATATAAATTTATTTTTTAAAGGTGTGATTTAATAATTGCATTTGTACCGAGCTGGTTCATTTATTTAATATTTGTTTGTAAATGAGTCTTGAGATCAAATGATTCATTTGTTTAATATTTTTTTATAAATGAGTTTTGAGATCAAATGGTAACTCCTGTCCCGGGTAATTGAGTAATTTTATATAATGTTGACATGTGTCAACAAACATGTAACTTGTTTCATGTATCATTTCGGTTTTTCTTTTTTATCCATTTTTTTTCTTTCTTTCTGTTACTTCTTCATTTATCCGTTTATATTACATTTACAAATTAAATATTAAATTTGTATAATCTTTTTTCTATATATTATATAAAAACATAGTAAATATAGATTTTTTTAATTACATGCATAAAAAAGTATAATACACAAAAAAGTACATAATAAGATATATGAAGATTAAAACAAGTTGCAAATAACATAAACCTAATAAATATTGAATATAATAAGTTCATTTTTTTAAAAAAGCACCAAAATTTGAAAATATGCAAAAAATTAGAGAGCACGTAAAATATAAATTAGAAAACATAAAAAATCGAAAACATAAAATACAAATTTACAGAACACATAAAATGTAAATGATAAAATATAAAACATAAAACATAAAGTACTTATGATTAAAAAGAAAACATAAATTTTTTATGTGTTCTGTAAAAATTTTAAATGTTCTATAATTTTTAAATGTTCTGTAAGTATTTAAATTAGTGAATATAAAATATAAAACATAAAGTGCTTATAATTATAAAGAAAACAAACAAAGATTGAAATATAAAAATACGGAACACATAAATTAAAATTAGTGAACATAAAAAATAGAACACATAAAATTAAAGAACACAAAATATATAACAGAACATTGAAATATACTGAATACGTAAGGTGTAAATACCTTAATATAAAAATATAAAAGCTATTACAAATTAAGGAACACACAAAAAAGTAAACTAGAAATTTTAGAGAATATGAAAATACACGGAACACATAAATAAAATTAGGGAATAAAAAATTCAAAAACATATAAAAATTTAAAGAACAAAAAAAATATAAAACACATGAAAATCTACTGAACATATAAAATATAGATTTGAGAATATTAAAATTTGAAAAGCTGATACAAATTAAGAACATGCCAAAAACAACATAAAAAATTTACAATCATTCTAAGAAAATGAACTAAATAAAAAAGGAACACTGAGATAAAATGAAAGAAATTTAAATATTTTTACATTATTTTTTTATGAAACAGGTTGTAGATATAATAGATTTATTGTACAGTAATTGCATTTGTGCCGAGCCTCTATCAAGTTTTTTTGGCCCATATTGACATACAACTATACAAGCATGGTATCAATCTCGTCCCACCTACTTCCATGATATCCTAGCTAATTAGGCACATATGTTTTGAGTTCATAATAACCATCTCATTTTCAAATATTTTCCTATCCGTGATAATTCCATTTTTATTTATATATACGACTCATTTGATTTTCTCAGCAACTTCACAGTATTGATTAGGTTATTACATAATTAAGTCAAAAAATATAAATTTATTATTTAAAAGTGTCAAATCTATGAATTTATGATTTAGTAATTGCATTTGTGCTGGTTTATTTGTTTAGTATAGTTTGTAAGTGAGGTTTGAGTTGAAATGATAACTTCTGCTCTAAATGAGTAACTTTATATAATGTTGACATGTGTCAACAAAAGTAACTTGTTATATCATGGGGGTTTAAGGAAAATTTATTATTTTTTTCTTTTTTAATCCATTATTATTTTTCTTTCTTTCTGTTTATTCTTTCATTTATCCGTTTATATTACATTTACAAATTAAATATTAAATTTGCCTAATCTTTTTTCTATTTATTATATAAAAACATAGTCAACATAGATTTTAAAATTACATGCATAAAAAAGTATAATACACAAAAAAAGTACGTAATAAAAAATATGAAGACTAAAACAAGTTGCAAATAAAATAAATCTAATAAATCTCGAATATAATAAGTTCAAAAAAATTTAAAAGCACATTAAAATTTGAAACCATGCAAAAAATTAGAGAACACATAAAATATAAATTAGAGAACATAAAAATACAGAACACATAAAATATAAATTTACTAAATACATAAAATAGAAAATAGAAAATAGAAAACATAAAGTACCTATAACTATAAAGAAAACATAAATTTTTTATGTGTTTTGTAAAGATTTTAAGTGTTTAGTAATTTTTAAATGCTCTGTAAGTATTTAAATTAGTGAATATAAAATATAAAATATAAAAGGTAAAGTACTTATAATTATAAAGAAAACAAACAAAGATTGAAAAATAAAATTACTAAACATATAAATTAAACTTATTGAACATAAAAAATAGAACACATAAAATTAAAGAACACAAAATATATAACTAAACATTGAAATATACACAACATATAATGTTTAAATACCTTAATATAAAAATATAAAAGATATTACAAATTAAGGAACACACAAAGAAATATAGTAGAAATTTTAGAGATCATGGAATTACACAGAACACATAAATAAAATTAGGGAATAAAAACAATTAGAGATCATATCAAAATTTAAAGAACAAAAAAATATATAGAACATGAACATATAAAACATTGAATTGAAAATATCAAAACTTGAAAAGCTAAAATAAAAAATAAGAACATACCAAAAATAATATAAAATATTTATATTCATTCTAAAAAGAAGAATCTAATAATAAAAGGGACACCCAGATAAAATGAAGGAAATTTAAATATTTTTACAATATTTTCAATGAAACATGTTGGTGACCGTAGTTAATTTTTATTGTATATGTAAAAGATCCTACGATCAAGATTTAATTACTTAGTTATAAAAATAAGAATAAAAATAAGAATAATAATAAGATGCCACGTAACGTTTGGCCTTAGAGCACAACTATGGTGTGACTCTGAGCAAATAAGAGATCAGTTTTTAGAGTTTTTTTATTCATCATGCAATTAAATATTTTTAGTTATTTTTTTATTTGTAAATGTTGTACAATATGTAACGTATATAAAATATAATTGAATTGTTTATCAATGTGTATTATTTTCATACAAGACATTATCAAATTATACAACGTTTCTAATATAGCTCATTAAATAAAATATATAGAGAGGGATAAAAGTTGACCAAATTTCATTTGAGACTTAGAGACCACATATGTTCTGTAATCAAAACACTATAAAATATACTATGTTGTGAAGTATGTTTTACGAGTATTACTAATTTATTAAAATTATTGAAGATCATTTAAGTTTAATAATTAGAATGTGTATGTTCTGCAAGCTGAAAAATGTTCTGTAAACTTAACATGTTTTGCAAAATAAAATATTTTTGTAATGTTTTACATCCAGTACATATATAATATTCAAGATTTTAAATAAAATAAGGATTTTTGTAGAGCATGATTCGCAAAATAATATGTTTTGCAATATTTTTATGCAATATTTAATTTGCGGTGGTCTCCAAAAAAAGTGGCTTCCATAAAACTTAACCCTATATATATTCTTGTTTGTGTTGTATAATTTGTATTTAATGAATGAATATAATATAAGTGATTTTAAATAATAATAATAATAAGTAAAAGATTTTAAATTATAATTATAATAAGAAGAATGCTCTAATAGATTAAATTATTATTTTAGAAGAAGGATTTATGTTAGACAATTTAGTTTATTATCAAAATTCTAATTCTAAAAATAATAAAATACTTAGAGCATCATTATAAACACATATCTAGCCAATCTGAGGACAAACAATAATAAACCCTAGAAAAAAGGTCCCGGGAGCAAGATAGAGGAAAACAAAGTTGTTGGTCCGATTAGTTAATACAAGGGTCGGCATTCAAGCATTCAGTAAATGTATACATTTATTTAATATATTAATATACACGGATTCAATACATAAATAAATATAATTATTTAAATAATTAAATTGGACAATGGTGAATTAGTAATACAAGTTAATTTAGTATTTGATGTACCCACATGAACTGATTCCCCGATCAACTGATCAACGGAGTCAAGTAATGGTTTTATAATTTTAATATATTATTAAGTATGTCCTTGTGTAAAAAAAAAATCTTCACTCGAGGTTGGTTTAATAAACAATATTTATAAATAATGATTTAGTTGGTTAGCATTAGACTAGTAATTCTACAATAACACATAGTAATGTTCATGTAAATCATTTGTGTAATGATTGCGGTAGTAAAATGATGAATAATAACTAATATATACATGTTAATTATAAATTATTTTTGTAATTAGATTATGAGCGAGTAATTAGCGGACCATTTACAAATTTTGTTAATAGTTGAGGTTGATATTTTCGAGATACGGATTTTGTCCATTTCTTGCTCAGCGCTACACCTCTTAGAAACTAAATATCTCTAATTTATTGAATTCCATATTTTATTTTCTCCGTTAATATTGTTTGATCATATTGACTTCCGAAAATTATTTTAAAAATTGATTTGAAAAATTTTAAATATCTGTTTATGCAGTTTTCAAATATATTTTTTATGACCATTCTGTTTCGGAAATTTGAATTATCTGTCTCAATTGATTTTAAAATTTTACGTGAATATTCTTAGTTGAACCCTTAGTGATATAGGTTATACTGAGTTAACCACTGTAGGGGTACTACAATCATGTCATTGCGGCACCAATGACATGACACTTTCGTGACAATGTGATTGGTCATGACATATCATTCTGTTAGCTATTGGGAGGAGATTTTGGCCACTTGATATTTGTTCAGGATACATGGGTGCACCCAAAGTTTAATTTGTGATTTGATTTACGGTGACGTTGTATATGTCGTACACGTTATCCATTCTGTTGTACGCATTAGGTACCCTATGATGTGCATATTTGTATATGTTAAGATCTCGGTATGAAATATCCTAACCCCTTGTTGTTTCAGCCCTATTGGTTTTTAAAATTATTATTTTATTATAAACTGTGACATATACATTTTTGATTTTTAGTTTTATAAACTGTATTCCAAATCCGTACTGGGCGTTTGGCTCATGCCGTGTTCTTTTTCTGGCAGAAACTTGGGGGGATCTGGGTCTGTGTGATGGAGAGCTAGCTCATTTTGTTTATTAGGATTTCTGACTTTATCATTATCTAAACTTAATTATTTAGAGCATTCGACATTTATGTTTTTAGTTTAGACAGTTTTGAGATTTAATATTATTTTTGGATATTTTTAGACCGTTTAATTATTGTTTAGAAATATATTAGTGCTCTGTTTGCAGGTTTATGGATATTAAGTAATATCTCCTTTTATTATTAAAAAATGGTGTTACATATAAACAGGGTAGTCAATATACATTTAAAACGAAATGATTGACTTAATCTGTAGAATGCCGTTAGTATATTTACAAAGAAAAAACAAAAAATTAACATATATGTTGAATACAGAATTGACCAAAAATTTTGAATTTTATTTAAATAAAATATATGTATTGGTTTATATATTATTATTGAGTTCACTACTAACTTACAATTAACTTGCTCAATTTAAAAAGATAAAAAATGCATAACTAGGTCAGAATGACTTGCAATCATAATATACAATAATGTAAAATTTACACCACTGTTAATATAAAAGTTAAGTTGATTTTAATGGAAAATGTTAGTTTTTGAAATTCAACGTATGTATGTATGGAAAAATATTAGTTTTTTATTTACACTACGGTTAACAAAGTAAGATTAAGTTATATGTGTGTGTCAGCATGCAAATTATCGTATGTTATATTTCTTTATAAATTACGATGGTTTCAATTATTTATATGCTAAATATCTGATTTATGTACATGTATAATAATTATTAACATCTAGTGCGGCAATTGATTACTTATTTAACATGCATTTATAATTATTAAAAAATTAAAATAATGTAATACATAAATTACAATAATTTATATATAGTATTCACATTATCACCAACAAACAATCCATGTCTATTTTTATGCAACCGAGTATAAATCATGGTTGTAACATAAAAATAAATTATATATTGTAAAGACTTAGTATTGATATTCATGATTTTTTTCAAGAATTCGAAGTAAAAATTGTAATTATATTGTTATTTAAACCATTTTTAAGTTTCTTTCATTACGACTCTAATATTTCTTAATACAATAATTTGATAACATTGTATACTTTTTCACCTAAAATTAAATATTTTTCAATTTGATAAAGTTTTATAAATATCATTTAAACCGGTTAATTCCTTCTAGTTATTGAACAATATATATATTTTCTTTAAATATTATAAAATGCATTGAATCAAATGCTACAATATAATATAGGTAAAACTTTTATTTAAATAATTTAAAATATTAAAACAATTCAAAATATATGTACAATATTATCTTGATCAATTAATATTGCTTATCTAAAATAATTCTTTTTAAAAAGCTAGTTTTTTTAGTGAAAAACGAAAAATAAATCGATTTAATATATCATCCTAGTTTTAACAAATCTCAAGAGATCTCATATCAAATTTCGAATATTTTTTAAAATCTGGACAAGTCCCAAAAATAATAATGGACTACTAGTGAAGTTAGTAATTTTAATACAAATAATCAATTGACTAGATCCTATGAAGACCTCAAACACATTAATTTATATTAACATAAGATATTAAAAAAAATCACATTATTGGTAAGATATTCTCGTTGAACTTGTAATTTAAATTTACTAAACGTAGAATGTGACAATGTTTCTCGGTCGGGTCATGTAGTCAAATTTCGAGTATTTTTTGAAGAATGAGCCAATTTCTGATTTTAAATTTGAAATAAGTAAAATACATTGACTCATTATAATTCGAAATTATCTAAATATGTAATAAAAATATAGATTATTTATATATAACCATTTCTATTTTCAATATTTTTTTTAAAAACTATATATGTACATTTTAATTACTTTTTATAATGAAAAAATGTTAAAAATATATGAGATATATTTTCAAACTAAAAAATAATTAATAAATAAGATAATAATCCATTCATGTACAATGCCTAACTTTATATCTAGAATTCAATTCTTTAAAATTAACTATACCTATATTCAAGTAACTATCTTTTTTTGGGGAATTTAAGTAACTATCTTAAAAGTTAAATAAAATATTCAATTAGCACACTTATATATTATGTGTATGATAAAAAGCACATGTGATAAAATGGTGTAGTGGTATGAGGTTATATAGGTGAATGTAATATCTTGAGTTCGATTCACATAAACCACATCTTTTATAATTTGTGAAAAACTATTTCATTTAATTGATTCTAAAGATCTCTACAATGACACTATATATATACATCATCTAACATCTATCTACCCCTGTACTACTATCCTCTATCTAACTAAGAACAAGTAGACTACAGGTTGATGAGTAGTTGATAAATATATAGGTTGAACAAAACCTTCTTTGACTTTATCACGAATAAAATGGCAATCCAGTTCTATGTGTTTTGTTCGCTCATTCTATCAGTTGTAACTAACTTTAAAAAGATGAAATACTTTTATACCCCTGTATTACTATCCTCTATCTAACTAAGAGTAAGTAGACTGCAGGTTGATGAGCAGTTGATAAATATATAGGTTGAACAAAACCTTCTTTGACTTTATCACGAATAAAGTGGAAATCCAGTTCTATGTGTTTTGTTCGCTCATGAAGTACATGATTATCAACTATTTGGATGGATGATGTGTTATCACAGTATAATGGAATTTGACGGGGAACTTGAAACTTCAATTCTGTGAGTAAGTTACTCAACCAAGTAACTTCACACAAGGTATTTGCTAATGACCTGTACTCAACCTCTGCTGAAGATCGAGCTACAGTCGTCTGTTTCTTACACTTTCAGGATATTAATGAATCCCCCAACATGACACGGTACCCTGATAAAGACCTTTGAGTCACTGGGCGAGCTGCCCAGTCAGCATCACATAATGCTTTAAGAGTTAATGAACTAGATGCTGACAAGAGAAGCCTTTGACCTGGAGAAGCTTTAATATATCTAACAAGTTTCAAAGCTGCTTGACAATGAACATCATAGGTGCATCCATAAAATGACTCAGAATGTGCACATGATACGTAATATCGGGTCGTGTAATCATTAAGTAAATGAGTTGACCTACCAGTCTTCTATAGATTAAAGGATCAGGAAGTACGGTACTAGTATTATCTTTCATTTGATGTTGAGCTTCCATTGTAACAGAACAGGTGTTAGGTTCCAATATGTTTGTAGAAGGGGGGTTGAATATAAACTATACCGTTTAATTGAATTTAATGCGGAATAAAAAAAGTGAAATAAAATTCAAGTTAAATAAAACTATTATTAAACTTGAAAGTTGTTACAACAACGGTATCGTTTACAAGGGATTAATCTCAAATAAATTATCACAAATCTAGAATAAATTCGACATGAACTTTTTCTATTTTTGCAATAAAAAGATCAAATGTTAGAAGCAATTTGAGATTAAGTTCTAGGGATTTTGATCCACTAGATAGTTACACAAGAACAAGAGAATGATTTCTAGTGGTTTAAAATTAACTTTAATTGCTAGAAAATCAATGATCTTGAATTGCAGTTGAGAGATGAAATATTTGTGCGGCTGCTGCTGTTATGTTCTTGAGTGGTTGAAGATGTATTCAATTGTTTTTAAATAATGTCTGCTGCTGTTGCCTTTTAATAATTCAATCAACAGAGATCAAATGAACTGGCAAGACAATCGGTGAGACAATCTGTTGAGCTAGCAAAATAATCGGTGAGACAATTGGTTGAGCTAGCAAGACAATC
This sequence comes from Apium graveolens, assembly GCF_009905375.1. Classification (NCBI taxonomy): domain Eukaryota; kingdom Viridiplantae; phylum Streptophyta; class Magnoliopsida; order Apiales; family Apiaceae; genus Apium; species Apium graveolens. The sequence goes on along the minus strand of NC_133650.1, from coordinate 284,154,813 downwards.
GGTGAGACAATCATTTGAACTAGCAAGACAATCCCATAGCTGGTAGAACTTTCGGTATGACAATCCATTTGAACTAGTATGACTTTCGGTATGATAATTGATTGGCATACTGGTTCAATTGATTGTCATGCTGAATTAATATTGAATATAAATTGAAAATCAATTCTGAATTAATTCAGAATTAATTAATCAATTAATTCAATTAATAAATAAATTAATCTTTACAAATATAATTTATTTTCTTAATTAAATTATCTGACTTAATTAATTAATAGAGAATTATTACTACTCTTGAACAACAACCATTCTTCTGAAAATCACTGAAAATTATGAATCATTTCCACCACTTCAATGTTGACACTCGATGTACTGTCTGGTTCATGAGTGACTAACTTCCATGATGTTTCTTCATGTCTTGACTTTGATAACTTGATTTTCTTCAGATTAAATCCCTGTAATTATCTGATACCCTGACAAGATCTCCGTCGCTTGATTAAATCCACAATCTTGATTTATATCACTGAGGCTTGATCAATTTCTTGAACTTCTTCCAGTGAATTAATTCCTCAAGTCTGTAGATGAACATTATTTCTGAATCCTTTGACAGATGTTACTTTGAGAGATATCTTTAACGATAGATCCACTATTTACTTGTTGCATTCTTATTTGAGTTGAGTTAAATCCTCGAATAAACAAATAGGCTATGACATATGCCTTTCAATCTCCCCCTATTTATTTGTTAGACAATAACAACAAATACCTAGAGGATAACTCAACTAACAAATAAGAAAAATATGTAAACAGAAATGCAAAGTAAATAGCAGAAAAGTTCTGGATTATATTTAACATTTTCCAGATTTCAAAAGAAATCAAGATAGATGTTCCTCTAGACTGAACATATCTTCAAGTAGTTTCATCTTCATTTCCTTGGTTCTTCAAATCTCTTCCAGATAATACTTCTCAGTCTTGAAGTAATTATCAGCATCTTCTTTTGTACAACCACATTTCCTGTTGAGAAGCGCATATCTCTCTAGCTTCTCCCCCTATGAGAATCAACTGCTTAAAGGAGATCACCTTCGTTTACCACATCTCCTGTACAATAGGATCCGCGGATAAAAACCAATGGTACTCCCCTTTTGGAAAACAGCTTCTTCCCTTATGAAGAATAGTGATGAACCAAACCACTTCTTCTGATTACTAGGAAATTACCTTATGTTTACCACCTCTCCCGTACAATATGATCCGTAGTTACAAACATCAATGGTGTGCTGTAGTGTACATGTGCTTTACCTTTACCTTTTTCTTTCCTCCCTGCTATTTCTCCCCCTTAGTTGAGGAATCCTCCAAACTATTACTTAAGCTTTTATCTCCCCCTTAGAGAAGGAATGTATGTCGTTGTCTGAAGGAGTTCTCATATTCCACTTGGTTGGAAAAGAAATAACAAGTAGTTTCTCTTTCTTCCTCACTGTGAGAGTGTGATTCTGTTTAGTGTACCTCATATGTGTTTCACTCTTCTCTCCACTCGTGTTTACACTCATTCTCACAAGTGTATCACTCCTCTCATAGCTCCAAAATTCAGCTGTACCTGCAAGAAAAATCACCTGAGACATCTTTAAGGAGGTCACATGTGGTGCAATGGGAGTTCGCAAATCCCCATCCTTGTTAAACTCGTCAGATAAATCTGAGTCATAATCTACAAGTTGCTAGTTTCCCTTTTTGGGTTCCAGATTTGAACTCTGGGAAGGTAAACAATGATCCAACGAATTTAGCATAAAGATCAAAGTTCCCTTCTAATTTCTGTGAAGACATTTCCTTGTGACTCATCAGGTAATATCTGAATCATTGTCAACAAGTTGCTGATCTGTGCCTATGTCAGATCCACTATCCGCAGATGCATCTAGGGGATTTAAGTCTGGGGAGGTAGACGCTGACCACTGACATTTGGCTATTGGATCAGTATCCTCTCCTAACACCTGTAAAGGAAATTGGTCCATTAAAGAACCTTGAACAATCGAATCTGACCTTAAAATGGTCGAAACTCTTGTTTCTATCAACTCCTCCTCTGTGAGTGTAACCTTTCCTTGTGCATCAAGAATTTTTTATGTTTGAGGTGGTGACACTACATCGGATACCCTGGCTGACAGACAAATTTCAATAGACGTACCCTGTTGAGAGGATGAATCTAGTAACTGTTTTTGTGCCTTTTCAGCCATTACATCTTGTTGAGAAGATGTATGGGGGCTAGCAGTTGTCTCGATTTAAATACTACTCATCTTTGTAGGAGACAGAGCTGCTGGGTTGACTTTAGAACCTTCCTTATGTGGTGTACTAAGGCACTATCTCCCTCACGCTCATTCATACTTCATTTTAGTGGTAAGAGAGTGTTGGTTGGTTCTGATTATGTGTTTGTCTTTACAGTCTGGGATAGAAGTTATGGGTTTTCAACCTCATGACTATCAATGAAAGAAGGCCATTGGAGGCTGAACCTGTATCACAGAACATATGGCAATAGAGATAAAATGTACTTAAGATCTATAATGAATAAAAATTATACATTTAATCCTTTGAGAGAAATGATGTACAATAGTAATTTCAAAAGATTTTAATGAAATAAGAAATCACTAATGTAGAAAGAAGTTTAATTTTCTCCTAAAACTGTTCGAGTGCACAAGTCTGTTTGTAGACCAACATATAACATTATCAATATATCACTGCACATATAAAATAATATGTTTGTGCCTAGTGATAAGAGAGTTATTAATATGACGACTCTACTAGTTCATATTAAACTGTATCTTCAGTTAGAGTGTCATACCATGTCCTTCACGATTGCTTGAGTAGTACACTAGTTCATACCAACCTGAAGTGAGATTGTGAAGAAGAGATTGCATAGTCCAATAGATCTGCAACTACAAAGTCCATGAACTGTGGTGCATTGACTTCCTCTTTTGACTCACCAACCAGGAGTGCACTTGTACATATCTTCAATGATAACATTTCCAGCTTGCAAACAGCCATATCCCTTAGTTAAACCTTCGCTGTTATATCCAAAGGTAACCACTGGGCCAGCTTTCTCAACCACATTTGATAGCAGGGCTCTATCTCCGGTCATATGTCTTCATGATCCGCTGTTAAGAATCCACACTGCCGGTTCCACCTATTTAATGCCCTGCAATACAAATGGATTAGACCTTCTTCGGAACCCAAACTTGGTTGGGTCCGGCATACTTGTAGAATTGGCCTTTATCAGGCAAAACAACATTCTTAACTTTTATGTTCTCAACTTTTTTAACGACTGGACATTTGACCTTGTAAACAGCCTTAACAACTTTCTGTTTAGGCTTAGGCACAAATGTCTCCTTTCTAGCCTTAGGAGGACTAACAGTCTTAGACCTATCATGCTTCCTATTATTCACATGCTGACAAAGAGTAGTCTTATCACTAGAAACATGCTTACCATTAAAATAAGCATACATCAAATTAAAAGCACAAGACATACAATTAGGAACACCACATACCTTATGAGAGGGATTAACAACATGCAAATTATGCATGGTAGACATGGTATTTTTGTTATCTAACTCATGTGTGTCTGAGTTAGTCTCAGTTGCTTTCACAACTTTGACTGCAACTTTCGACACACTTGGCTTGGAAACAACCTTCTCATTAGCAAGATCTTCAGCACGTATTTCTTCTTGAATAATAAAGGAGGTCTCATCAAATGGTTCAGCAATTAATTTTTTATAGAGGGGTTTATCAACACCCTTAAGCACATGTGGTACATCCCTGCCTTTAGCACAGACATGAGGAGGGGAGTTTATGCCTAATTCTCCAATAGCAACATTGTAATCAAAACCTATTCCAGATGTTTGATTAATAGCTTGCTTATTGTAGAACTCTTTTGTAATAACCCCAAAATTTTCAACTTTTTGTAACCCTTGTGAATAGTGTTTTAGCTGAATGAAGAAACTTTTCATGCCACACTATGTAGGGGTTCTATTATGGATATTCTGGGATATTATTAGTACTCTATGAAGTATATAAGTGTATGTAAAGATCGTCAGAATCCAATTCCGAACACTTTGGTTTTTCCCAGAAATCCACAAGATACGGAGAGAATTGAGTATAAGGTAACAGGATAAAAAGGATTTAAATTAAAGGATTATAATAGAGGATCATAAAAAGGAATATAATGTATTGAGAAAGGTTAAGGGAACCTAAGTAATAAGATCCCGGGTATGATCCTTCAAACGATAAACGAGAACGAAAGTTAAGCAAACCGTATAACAGATCAGCGGTCATTAGGCAAACGATTAGGAAGTTAATCAAAGGGATTAGGGGGAATGATGTCATCCAACCAATAGAAAGAGGACAAGGAAGGGAGGATGACATCATGAGGATGACATAAGCATGACATGGGAAGGAAGGAGGTGTGGTAGCTTTGTAACCACACAATTTCAAGGGCAAGAAAGTAATTGACTAAATCAAATACAAAACAAGTCAACCAAGCCAAGTAAAAATCATTCTCATCAAAAATCAAAAGCAACCAAGGCATGAGTTCTTCATTTGCTCTCGGCTTTTAGCATTTTTAAAGGCATAGAATTTCAAAACTCAAGATCCAAGCCTCCTAAATTGGTAAGATAATTCCCTAATCATCTTCATGCTTAGTTAGGACTATAACATGAGTTTAAGCCATTAATTCTTTCTCAATCTTCTTCATTTAATCAAAGAAGAAGACAATGAATAGTGTTTTCAAGTTTTTAACTTGAACTTTTTCTTGTTTTTCTTGAAGATCCAAGCATTCTTAAGACTTCTCAAAGCTTCTTAAGGCTTCCTAGCTCCACCCACCACTTCAAGGAAGGTATACCATCTCCAAACCCTAGATTCCTATATATTATAAGATGATTTTGATTAGTGGGTTGATATTGTAGCTTGTTGTTATGATTTAGAGTTTGGGATTTGGAATGGTAGTGAAATGGAATGGTAATTGTTGTGGTTTTGATTTAAAGGAACTTAAGTATGATTAAAGTTAAGTTTAAGCATAAGTATGAATGATTAAATTGAATTGGTTGGGGTTGTTATGATGTGATAAGGATGGATGTTTGTTGTGTGTTGGATTTGAGGTGGGTTTGTGGTTGGTTTTGTATGGTTTAAAATTGGGAAATCGCGTAAACATAGTCGTCGTAACGTCCGATTTTCTTTGGACTGTTTTTGTGCATAGCATTAGGACCCGAGAACCCCCTTCTAGATTATGACCACTGCCATGATTAGATAGCTCATATTACGAGCTTCGTTTTGATATGTAGTTCGTTCGATTCCGATGCACGGTTTAGGAGAAACGACCGTTTCAAGTAACGGCGTTTCGCGAACGAAACTTTTTCCCTCGCCTTACTTTGAAACATAGGTTAAAGACCAAAAAGGGTTAATTAATGTATGAAACATTTATGGTAAGTGTGTTAGGCAGTTGGTAAGACACTCGCGAAGGAATCGCTTTAAAACTCGTAAAGGTTAAATTATTAAAAATGGTGGAGCCGAGGGTACCCGAGTGACTTAAGCGAATCGGTGAGCGCAAAACAAGCGTTAGAGTCTAAGTTAGTTAAAGTATAGATTTACAAGTGATTTTGGTTTAATTCCAACTTACTTGTTGTTTATAGGTTACCAGACTCGTCCCGAGCCTTTCTCACCCCCAAGTCGCTCAGGCAAGTATTCTATCCGTTATACTGTTGTTGTGATGTATACATTTGTATATGCATGATCTTGCGATAAATGCATATTGGTTATTTAGCAAATTCTTGCGATATATTGTAGCATGTGATATGGTATATATGCATGCCTGTTTCATATTCTTGAAATATATATCTGTTGGTTCAGTTGATAATACCTATGCTAGAGGATAGCGGTAACTTGCATATACCCTTAGTATAGGGACCCAAAGGTGAAAATATTTTCTAAAACCGGGAGTCGAGGATCCCGAGTAGATTTTTGTATATATGGATATGGATATATATATATATATATTTATATATATATATGGTTATAGTTTTTCCAAACTATTAATCGAATAAGGTTTATTCGATAACTTTAAACTTTATTTTATTATTGAATATTATTTCGAATATTATTCGAAGGCGTATGACTCCTTTTGTTTATTTATCTGAATATTACTTGAATATTCATCGGAGGGCTTATGACTCTTTTATATTATTTATTGAATATTATTTGAATATTCATTCGAAGGCTTATGACTCAGTTTATATTATTTAATGAATATTATTTGAATATTCATTTGAGGATCTATGACTCCGATTATGTGCTGAGGTATATTCTTTAGTTTATTAAAGAATAAGGTGTCAATAATCAAACTTATTTTCGATTATTCAAATAAAGATAATACTTTCATATAAGTATATCTTGGGTTATTTAATACTCGTTTCAAGTATAAGTTTTAATACTTCTACTTCAATTATTTTTTTATAAAGATTATTCTTTATGGGAATATTATTTAAATAATAATATTCAGTCATTTTCTAAATATTCTGGGGACTGATTTACTTCATTAAATCAGCTTTAATCCAAACACTCTTTAAAGTGTTTTCGAGTCTTTAAAATGATTTTCAAAAGTTAGAGCGGATCCCAAAACTATTTTTATATTTAAGATCTTCCTTTTAAAAAGGGGATTTAAATACTCGCTCAAAACATGGGGGATCCAGCTCGGTGGTGTGTTTTATATTCGCAACAAGGTTGCTGTCTTGGTAAAAGAGTTTTTGATTACTTGCCCAATATTCGGGAAGTAAAATTCTTGGAACAAGTTAATCCATTAACAGGCATCGCCTGGGAAATATCGGTGAGTTTTCCTTTCCAACTAGATACGACTTCTTGTTGGAGCCATATCAACAAGTTTCTACTTGGGGAAAGGGGGAAACGAGCTTTACGTTTCAGAGTCATGGATTTCATCTGAACTAGGAGTGGCGTAAGTGGTCGAGTAGCGCCGGCCCAGCCTTATTATATTGGCCCAAATGGCCTGGAAGTTCCGCTAAGGCGGTCCATTCCTTAGGAGTTCAGTGTTCGGTTGACAAGTAAATCCGACAGGTTCTCCTCTACATGTAGAAAATGGTGGGGTTGTACTACTACGACTGATCATCGTAAGTGGTCTTCCTGGCGCGGTAAACTCCCGTAATGAGTTCATCATCCATTTGGATAATTCTGCAACACTACCCGTAGCATTTCAATCGAAAGGCTACTAATGGGTGGTTGCCGAAGCATTGACAGGGTCAAACATTTTTATTGGTGTATCCATTGAATGAAGTATCTCGTAACTTCATCTCTTTTCAAAATATTTCAAAGATCAAATATTTTCAAGTTTTATTTGTGGTCTCATCTATGGGATGACCTCGTGAATCTTATAATACTTTGAACGGTGATAGTTCAAGTAGCTTTATAAATGATATAAGTGTGGGGAAGTATTGGTAACTTCATTCCTTGTTTTTACTTATATCTAGTAAGTAATTATCTTACACACGATAAAGATTCTAGTAAGTATCCATTTAGATACTTGTATTATTGTTATCACTACATATTATCTTGCGAGCTGTAAGGCTCACTCTTGCTTTATTTCTTCATCACACAACAACAGTTAGGAGAGATGGCCAGACTCCAGCAGACCCAGCGCAAGCGCGTGGGAAGCGTCCCGCGTCTTCCCGATGATGTTGTAGCTGCTATAGCTGCAGAGGTAGATCCATTGTAGTTCAGACCATCTACCTTTGAGAATCAAATTATGTATAATTATAACTTGTGGCAGATAATGGCAATTAACTGTAAATTATCAAGTAATCATTTTGGGTTGTAATAATTTTAAATTGTGGATTCAAAGACTTGTACTTATTTCAATTTCATCTCTGAGACTATAACGGGTTGTGGTGTGTGTTAGTGTGGGGTCACAGCATGAGGTTATTTATTATTAATTAAGTGAAGTGATATTGTGGAAAGAAAGACCGTGACAACCCGGATCCCCGACCCCGGATCTGGGGGTGTTACAGAAATGGTATCAGAGCTAAGCGTTATAAACCTCAGAGATGATGCGAGGATATAATAATAAACTCACAAAGATAATAAGAACTCTTGCCAAGTTCATGGTCGGACTACTTAAAGTAGTGCTGACAGTTAAAACCCTTACGGGAACCCTTATAAGTATCATGATAGTAACTTAGCTCGTTTAATGTGTAGGCGCCTGAGATAGAGGACCCTGAGATGTTCGAGCGTGAGCATGATGAGGCATTGCTAGATGTTGAGGATCAGGAGAAGCCTGAGATGGAGGAGGATGAGGAGGACCCCTCAGAGGAGCCTGAGACGGAGGTCATTGCTGTTTCAGATGAGGAGGACCCGGATGAGGTCCCAGTAGCTGAGGAGCGTGTTGGACCTATGGTAGTGTATGATGGTATCCCTTTACCCACACTTCCGGTGGTCAGAGCCCCTACCCCTCCACCACTATCTTGGATTCCTGATGATGACAGCTCAGAGACCCATACTTCCGAGCCTAGGCAGACCGAGGAGGCACCCTCAGCGGCTCCGGATTCACCACCCCTTGACCCTGCCCACAGGCAGTCTTCGTTAGCTCATGGATATGTTCAGGATGTATTGAGGACCCGAGTGGCTGTTGCCGAGGGCCGACTAGATGAGGCCAGGAGGGAGTTGGATGCAGAGAGGGCGGGTAGGCGTACCCGAGCTTATGAGACTAGGGCTTCTATACCCCGATCCTTGAGGAGGGAGCTTACGGGGATAGAGCTCACAGCCCGAGCGAGGCTCAGATCGCTCCAGGGGGACAGGCATGGTAGGATCTCCAGGCGGCAGGCCGACTATATCTTCCGTCGTGCGATGGAAAGGGTTTGGGAGCTGACCCGCTCCGGTGTGTGATTCAGGATTGATGATGGAATAGTCTAGTTGTCTAGTTAGCCGAGGCCTTAGTAAGAGCCAATTTTCCGGGATAGTTGACTTGTATATAGCATCCCTTTTTCTGACTAGACAGATAGACTCTTGTGTATCACTTTTGGGACAGATGACTGTAGCACTGTTGTACTTTTGACCAGATCAAACTATGTATTTCTCGCATTATGTATATATTTGTTTCCTTTCGGTTCAGCTCCATAGTGACGGGATCACTGTTTTTATCATTATTATTATTACTGCACTTCGTATTAGAACTTTCTTAAAATAATAGAATTGCGATATACGTTCTCCCCATTATAAGAGCTGTGCAAGGCACAATGTTGTATATGATTGTGACCTAACGTTGAATTTTCCCAATAATTGTTTTTATTATTATCAGAATCATGCCGCCAAGAAAGATTGGAACTAGGGCGAACCCTGGATCTGAGGACCAGGGAAGCCATAATCAGGACAATAGAAACCAAGAACACAGTGAAGAGGAAGATGAGGATTATGTGGAACAGGATGACTCCCTGTATGAAGAGGAAGAGGAAACATATGATGTTGAGGGATTTGAGATAGAGGCTGAAGAAGGAGAAACCGAGGTTGAGCAACCAGTACCAAACCCAGGCATGGATCCCATGAGCCAGTTCATGCAACTCCTAAGGCAGAATTTGGAACGTCAACCCAACCCACCCCCTCAAGGAAGTAGCAATGTTGTGGCAAACTCTTTCAGGGCTTTTAAGTCCCTTAAGCCCCCTGAGTTCCACGGATCAGCCGACCCAGTTGAGGCAAGGGCATGGTTAAAGGAGATGGAGAAATCTTTTGAGATTTTGAGTATCGATGAGGCACAGAAAACTGTATTTGCTACCTACCTTCTGAAAGGAGAAGCTAACTACTGGTGGGAGGCCAAGAAAAATATGGAGACAGATGCTATTATAACCTGGGAGAGATTTAGTCAGTTGTTTCTGGGAAAGTATTTCCCGAGGTTTATGGAAAACCAGATGGAGCTCAAGTTCTTGGAGCTAAAGCAGAATAACTTGTCTATAGCAGAGTACGAAGCGAAATTTACTGAGTTATCAAGGTTTGTGCCGGAGTTTGTGAGCACCGAGGAAAAGAAAGCTAGGAGGTTTCAGCAGGGACTGAAACCATGGATTCAGAATAGGGTGGCAATCCTTGAACTTACGGACTATGCCACTCTGGTGCAAAAGGCAACGATTGTAGAAGTCAGAAGTGAACAGATGCAGAAGGAAAGAGAGAAGAAAGGAATAAAGAGGAAAAGTATGAGCATGGGTGGAGGTTCCGCAGGAAGGAGCTTCCCAACTAGATTTAATCGAGGAGCAGTGTCCCTGCCAGGAAGGAACACTGGGTTTAAGCGACCAATGAGTGTGAGTGTGAGCCAGGGCGGCCAGAAGTCAAGAATGTCCTATTCCAACCAGTCTCGACCCCCATTGCCAGCCTGTAACATATGTGGAAGGAATCACACTGGGGAGTGTAAAGGAAAGCCAGTAACCTGCTTTAAGTGTGGGCAAGTGGGCCACTATTCTCACAAATGCCCTTCGTCAGCCCCTGCCGTCATTCCAACCACCACTTGTCATCAGTGCGGACGCCCAGGTCATTGGAAGAGAGAATGCCCAATGAACAAACCAGCAGCTTCGGGAGCAAGCAGGGCTGCTTCTAATAAGCCACCTACTGCGAGGACTTTCAACATGACAGTCCAGAATGCTATGAAAGATTCAGATGTGATAGCAGGTACCCTTTCTCTAAATTCAGTCAGTGCAAATGTTTTATTTGATTCGGGAGCAACTAAATCTTTTATATCAAGGGACTTTGCGCGTAAGTTAAGACTTAAGGCTAAACCCTTGATAGAACCCTTACAAGTAGAAATAGCCAATCATGAAATTATTCCTGTTAACCAGATTCACCCCGCCTGTGAGATAGGCATAGGGGAGCAATCTTTCAGTGTTGATCTGATTCCTTTTAAATTAGGGGAGTTTGATGTGATTTTGGGAATGGACTGGCTATCTAGCAACGATGCTCAGATAGACTGTAAAGGGAAGAAAGTTAAGTTAAATGTCCCAGGGAAGAAAGAAGTTATATTTAGAGGAAAGAGGCAGACGCAGAAATTTTTGACTATGGCCCAGGCCAAAAGGATGCTACGAAAAGGAAGTGAGGCTTACCTAGCCTATGTGATGGACACGCAGAAGGAGGTGCCCAACTTACAAGATATTCCAGTAGTCAACGAATTTGAAGATGTATTCCCACAAGACCTTCCGGGATTACCACCCGATAGAGTGATTGAATTTGCTATTGAGTTGGCCCCAGGGACGGCGCCAGTTTCAAAAGCACCTTACCGGTTAACCCCGTTAGAAATGAAGGAATTAGCTATCCAATTGCAGGAACTCTTGGATAAGGGTATGATAAGACCCAGTGTGTCTCCGTGGGGAGCACCAGTTTTATTTGTTAAGAAGAAAGATGGGAGCATGAGGTTGTGCATCGACTATAGAGAGTTGAACAAGCTAACCATAAAGAACAGGTACCCATTACCTAGAATAGACGATCTGTTCGACCAGCTAAAGGATGCTGTTTATTTTTCCAAGATCGACCTGAGAACTGGATATCACCAACTAAAGATTAAACCCGAAGATATTTCCAAGATAGCGTTCCGTACCAGGTATGGGCATTATGAGTTCTTGGTAATGTCCTTTGGATTAACCAACGCCCCAGCGGCTTTCATGGATTTAATGAATAGAGTATTTAAGAAGTACTTGGACAAGTGTGTGATAGTTTTTATCGATGATATTTTGATCTACTCAAGGACTGAGGCAGAACATGCAGAGCATTTGAGGATAGCTCTAGGAATACTCAGAGAGGAGCAGTTATATGCCAAATTCTCGAAGTGTGAATTCTGGCGGAATGAAGTACAGTTTTTAGGACATGTGATCAATAAAGAAGGAGTATTGGTCGACCCCTCCAAGATAGAGGCGGTCTCAAATTGGGAAAGGCCAACCACACCCACAGAGGTAAGGAGTTTCATAGGATTGGCCGGCTACTATCGTAGATTCGTACAGGACTTTGCGAAGATCGCAGCCCCTTTGACACGACTTACTCGTAAGACAGAGAAGTTTGAATGGACGGAGGAATGCGAGAACAGTTTTCAGGAATTAAAGAAAAGGTTGATAACGGCTCTGGTATTGGCATTGCCGGACGGAAAAGGAGATTTTGTGATATATAGTGACGCGTCGCACAAAGGATTAGGATGTGTGCTTATGCAGCACGGTAAAGTTATTGCGTATGCGTCGAGACAACTGAAGGAATACGAGGTTAGATATCCTACTCATGACCTTGAGCTCGCGGCAATAGTATTTGCTTTAAAAATTAGGAGGCACTACTTGTATGGAGAGAAGTGCGAAATTTTCACAGACCATAAGAGCCTCAAGTACATATTTACGCAGAAAGAGCTCAACATGCGCCAGAGGAGATGGTTAGAACTAATCAAGGACTATGATTGTGAGATTCTCTATCATCCAGGGAAAGCCAATGTGGTGGCTAATGCCCTTAGTAGAAAGGAAAGACTCAGAATGATAACGACTTCGGAAGAGTTGATAAGGGATTTTGAGAAAATGGAAATAGAAGTAAAGGTAACCGGAACCGGAACTGAAAAGCTTTTTGAGATCTCAATGCAGCCAGAGTTATTGGAAAAGATTAGATTGTGCCAGGAGAAAATAATGAATGAAGGCAGAGAGTCAATGACGGGAGAGGAGATCCATACCGAGAAAGATGATAAAGGGATAATGAGGTACTCCTACCGAATTTGGGTTCCAAATGTTCAAGAACTTAAAGATGAGATTTTGGATGAAAGCCATAGTTCAAGGTATTCCATTCACCCGGGAAGTACCAAGATGTATAGGGATTTGAAGGAATATTACTGGTGGCCCAACATGAAGAGGGACGTAGCAGAATGGGTAAACAAGTGTTTGACTTGCCAAAGAGTAAAGGCAGAGCACCAGAGACCCAGTGGACTTTTGCGACCCCTGGAGATTCCCGAATGGAAATGGGAACAGATAGCGATGGATTTTATTGTAGGCTTGCCAAGGACGAAAGCCAATCACGACGCCATTTGGGTAATTATAGACCGACTGACAAAGTCAGCTCATTTCATTCCTATCAATGAGAGATACACAGTCGATAGACTGGTGGACATTTACCTTCAGGAAATAGTGACGCGACATGGAGTCCCAGCGTCCATTGTCTCAGACCGAGACCCCAGGTTCAACTCCAGATTTTGGAGGAGCTTTCAGGAATGTGCGGGGACCAAGTTAAATATGAGTACCGCGTACCATCCCCAGACGGATGGACAGAGTGAAAGGACCATCCAGACACTAGAGGATATGTTGAGAGTCTGTGCAATAGACCTTATAGGAAGTTGGGATGATCACTTGCCATTGATCGAGTTTTCTTATAACAATAGCTTTCATGCTAGCATCGGAATGCCGCCTTATGAGGCCCTGTACGGAAGAAGGTGTCGATCTCCCTTATACTGGGATGAAGTAGGAGAGCGGAAGATGCTCGGACCCGAAGTGGTCCAAAGGACCAAAGATATAGTGGATCTTATCAGAGGGCGACTTATAGCAGCCCAAGACAGACAAAAGAAATATGCAGACCTAGCCCGAAAGGACAAGGAATATGAAGTAGGGGACTTAGTACTGTTGAAAGTATCCCCTTGGAAGGGATTAATGAGGTTCGGAAAGAAAGGAAAACTAAGCCCAAGATACATTGGACCTTTTGAGATATTAAGACGGATTGGAAAGTTAGCTTACGAGCTAGCCCTACCCCCTAATTTGCAACAAGTTCATAATGTGTTCCATGTGTCAATGCTAAGGAGGTATCATCGGGATGCCAGGCACATAGTGGTGTACGAGCAGGTGGATATGCAGCCAGATCTAACTTACGTGGAGAAGCCAGTAAGGATTATGGATAAGAAGGAGCAGGTGCTTCGGAACAAAGTGATCAAGCTAGTCAGAGTACTATGGCAGAATCATAATGTGGAAGAATCAACTTGGGAACTAGAGAGCACAATGCTAGAAAAGTACCCCCATTTATTTTCTGTTTGATTCCGGGACGGAATCCTTTTAAGGAGGGGAGACTGTAATAACCCCAAAATTTTCAACTTTTTGTAACCCTTGTGAATAGTGTTTTAGCTGAATGAAGAAACTTTTCATGCCACACTATGTAGGGGTTCTATTATGGATATTCTGGGATATTATTAGTACTCTATGAAGTATATAAGTGTATGTAAAGATCGTCAGAATCCAATTCCGAACACTTTGGTTTTTCCCAGAAATCCACAAGATACGGAGAGAATTGAGTATAAGGTAACAGGATAAAAAGGATTTAAATTAAAGGATTATAATAGAGGATCATAAAAAGGAATATAATGTATTGAGAAAGGTTAAGGGAACCTAAGTAATAAGATCCCGGGTATGATCCTTCAAACGATAAACGAGAACGAAAGTTAAGCAAACCGTATAACAGATCAGCGGTCATTAGGCAAACGATTAGGAAGTTAATCAAAGGGATTAGGGGGAATGATGTCATCCAACCAATAGAAAGAGGACAAGGAAGAGAGGATGACATCATGAGGATGACATAAGCATGACATGGGAAGGAAGGAGGTGTGGTAGCTTTGTAACCACACAATTTCAAGGGCAAGAAAGTAATTGACTAAATCAAATACAAAACAAGTCAACCAAGCCAAGTAAAAATCATTCTCATCAAAAATCAAAAGCAACCAAGGCATGAGTTCTTCATTTGCTCTCGGCTTTTAGCATTTTTAAAGGCATAGAATTTCAAAACTCAAGATCCAAGCCTCCTAAATTGGTAAGATAATTCCCTAATCATCTTCATGCTTAGTTAGGACTATAACATGAGTTTAAGCCATTAATTCTTTCTCAATCTTCTTCATTTAATCAAAGAAGAAGACAATGAATAGTGTTTTCAAGTTTTTAACTTGAACTTTTTCTTGTTTTTCTTGAAGATCCAAGCATTCTTAAGACTTCTCAAAGCTTCTTAAGGCTTCCTAGCTCCACCCACCACTTCAAGGAAGGTATACCATCTCCAAACCCTAGATTCCTATATATTATAAGATGATTTTGATTAGTGGGTTGATATTGTAGCTTGTTGTTATGATTTAGAGTTTGGGATTTGGAATGGTAGTGAAATGGAATGGTAATTGTTGTGGTTTTGATTTAAAGGAACTTAAGTATGATTAAAGTTAAGTTTAAGCATAAGTATGAATGATTAAATTGAATTGGTTGGGGTTGTTATGATGTGATAAGGATGGATGTTTGTTGTGTGTTGGATTTGAGGTGGGTTTGTGGTTGGTTTTGTATGGTTTAAAATTGGGAAATCGCGTAAACATAGCCGTCGTAACGTCCGATTTTCTTTGGACTGTTTTTGTGCATAGCATTAGGACCCGAGAACCCCCTTCTAGATTATGACCACTGCCATGATTAGATAGCTCATGTTACGAGCTTCGTTTTGATATGTAGTTCGTTCGATTCCGATGCACGGTTTAGGAGAAACGACCGTTTCAAGTAACGGCGTTTCGCGAACGAAACTTTTTCCCTCGCCTTACTTTGAAACATAGGTTAAAGACCAAAAAGGGTTAATTAATGTATGAAACATTTATGGTAAGTGTGTTAGGCAGTTGGTAAGACACTCGCGAAGGAATCGCTTTAAAACTCGTAAAGGTTAAATTATTAAAAATGGTGGAGCCGAGGGTACCCGAGTGACTTAAGCGAATCGGTGAGCGCAAAACAAGCGTTAGAGTCTAAGTTAGTTAAAGTATAGATTTACAAGTGATTTTGGTTTAATTCCAACTTACTTGTTGTTTATAGGTTACCAGACTCGTCCCGAGCCTTTCTCACCCCCAAGTCGCTCAGGCAAGTATTCTATCCGTTATACTGTTGTTGTGATGTATACATTTGTATATGCATGATCTTGCGATAAATGCATATTGGTTATTTAGCAAATTCTTGCGATATATTGTAGCATGTGATATGGTATATATGCATGCCTGTTTCATATTCTTGAAATATATATCTGTTGGTTCAGTTGATAATACCTATGCTAGAGGATAGCGGTAACTTGCATATACCCTTAGTATAGGGACCCAAAGGTGAAAATATTTTCTAAAACCGGGAGTCGAGGATCCCGAGTAGATTTTTGTATATATGGATATGGATATATATATATATATTTATATATATATATGGTTATAGTTTTTCCAAACTATTAATCGAATAAGGTTTATTCGATAACTTTAAACTTTATTTTATTATTGAATATTATTTCGAATATTATTCGAAGGCGTATGACTCCTTTTGTTTATTTATCTGAATATTACTTGAATATTCATCGGAGGGCTTATGACTCTTTTATATTATTTATTGAATATTATTTGAATATTCATTCGAAGGCTTATGACTCAGTTTATATTATTTAATGAATATTATTTGAATATTCATTTGAGGATCTATGACTCCGATTATGTGCTGAGGTATATTCTTTAGTTTATTAAAGAATAAGGTGTCAATAATCAAACTTATTTTCGATTATTCAAATAAAGATAATACTTTCATATAAGTATATCTTGGGTTATTTAATACTCGTTTCAAGTATAAGTTTTAATACTTCTACTTCAATTATTTTTTTATAAAGATTATTCTTTATGGGAATATTATTTAAATAATAATATTCAGTCATTTTCTAAATATTCTGGGGACTGATTTACTTCATTAAATCAGCTTTAATCCAAACACTCTTTAAAGTGTTTTCGAGTCTTTAAAATGATTTTCAAAAGTTAGAGCGGATCCCAAAACTATTTTTATATTTAAGATCTTCCTTTTAAAAAGGGGATTTAAATACTCGCTCAAAACATGGGGGATCCAGCTCGGTGGTGTGTTTTATATTCGCAACAAGGTTGCTGTCTTGGTAAAAGAGTTTTTGATTACTTGCCCAATATTCGGGAAGTAAAATTCTTGGAACAAGTTAATCCATTAACAGGCATCGCCTGGGAAATATCGGTGAGTTTTCCTTTCCAACTAGATACGACTTCTTGTTGGAGCCATATCAACAAGTTTCTACTTGGGGAAAGGGGGAAACGAGCTTTACGTTTCAGAGTCATGGATTTCATCTGAACTAGGAGTGGCGTAAGTGGTCGAGTAGCGCCGGCCCAGCCTTATTATATTGGCCCAAATGGCCTGGAAGTTCCGCTAAGGCGGTCCATTCCTTAGGAGTTCAGTGTTCGGTTGACAAGTAAATCCGACAGGTTCTCCTCTACATGTAGAAAATGGTGGGGTTGTACTACTACGACTGATCATCGTAAGTGGTCTTCCTGGCGCGGTAAACTCCCGTAATGAGTTCATCATCCATTTGGATAATTCTGCAACACTACCCGTAGCATTTCAATCGAAAGGCTACTAATGGGTGGTTGCCGAAGCATTGACAGGGTCAAACATTTTTATTGGTGTATCCATTGAATGAAGTATCTCGTAACTTCATCTCTTTTCAAAATATTTCAAAGATCAAATATTTTCAAGTTTTATTTGTGGTCTCATCTATGGGATGACCTCGTGAATCTTATAATACTTTGAACGGTGATAGTTCAAGTAGCTTTATAAATGATATAAGTGTGGGGAAGTATTGGTAACTTCATTCCTTGTTTTTACTTATATCTAGTAAGTAATTATCTTACACACGATAAAGATTCTAGTAAGTATCCATTTAGATACTTGTATTATTGTTATCACTACATATTATCTTGCGAGCTGTAAGGCTCACTCTTGCTTTATTTCTTCATCACACAACAACAGTTAGGAGAGATGGCCAGACTCCAGCAGACCCAGCGCAAGCGCGTGGGAAGCGTCCCGCGTCTTCCCGATGATGTTGTAGCTGCTATAGCTGCAGAGGTAGATCCATTGTAGTTCAGACCATCTACCTTTGAGAATCAAATTATGTATAATTATAACTTGTGGCAGATAATGGCAATTAACTGTAAATTATCAAGTAATCATTTTGGGTTGTAATAATTTTAAATTGTGGATTCAAAGACTTGTACTTATTTCAATTTCATCTCTGAGACTATAACGGGTTGTGGTGTGTGTTAGTGTGGGGTCACAGCATGAGGTTATTTATTATTAATTAAGTGAAGTGATATTGTGGAAAGAAAGACCGTGACAACCCGGATCCCCGACCCCGGATCTGGGGGTGTTACATCTTTAGCCTTCGAACAAGAATTAAAGTAAGATTTAACCTTAGTCTCAAGACCGGTGATCTTGTCTTTGAGAATAGTTTCGAGTTGTCTATAACAGTTAACTCTATTCTCTAGAAAAGATATTTGTTCTTTTAACTTGTCTTGATTAATATGCACAAGTTTTAATTCATTGACCTCTTTCTCAAGGTCTTTGATTTATTGAATTAACAGTTCATTAACACGACGAGCACAATCTGAGGAACCTCCTAGATGATAAACT
Source organism: Apium graveolens (assembly GCF_009905375.1). Lineage (NCBI taxonomy): Eukaryota > Viridiplantae > Streptophyta > Magnoliopsida > Apiales > Apiaceae > Apium > Apium graveolens. The sequence continues at coordinate 284,136,355 of NC_133650.1, read as the reverse complement.
AATTCAGCATCAGTAAATTTTACCTCTTTTCTTGACGATGAAGTATTTCCATCAATAGCCATAAGAGCAAGATTCCCATCTTCTTCATCTTCACTATCAGTGTCATCCCAGCTTCTTCCCTTTGCCAGATAAGCCCTTTCAGAGTTACTCTTCTGATTTGAATTATAAGAGTTCTTCCTTACTTGCTTTGGCTTCCTGCATTCCGTGACAAAGTGTCCCAACTCATCACCACTGCCGGTATTAGAGGATGAAGATCCACCTTTCTGGAATCTGTTGTAGTTGGACTTGTACTTGAACTTGGGATTTCTCTTGAATCTGACATTGGAGAATCTCTTGACAATCTGGGCCATTGACTCATCCTCCAATTTCTCCAACTCTTCCAAGGAGTAAAAATCATCACTGGATTGATTTGTAGTAGGAGGATCATATCCTGCTACTATCACATTTTCCTCAGCCTTGGAAGACTCTACCATTCTCTCTGACTGTTGAGATTGTTGTTGTTGTTTTTGACCTTCAGCTACTAGAGCAGTAGACGTGCTGACCACTCTACCTTTCCCGTAGGTTTCCTTCTGCTGAATCTGCTCCAACTCATAGGTTTTTAACACACCATAGAGCCTTTCCAAAGAAATCTCACTCAGATCTCTCGCTTCTCTTATGTCAGTGATTCTATGTTCAAGATGAGTTGGCAGTGTTAAAAGGAACTTTTTGTTGACCTCCCTGAATGAATAATATTTTCTATTTATGTTCAGGTTGTTGATCAATGCATTGTACCTCTCAAACACTTCAGTAATTCCTTCTCCTGGATTGGATTTAAAATCTTCATACTCAGAGGTTAGGATCTCTAACTTGTTCTCCCTAACTTCCTCTGTGCCTTCATTAATAACCTCAATAGTTTCTTAGATGTGTTTGGAATTTTTACAGTTCATCACATGTCTGTTCATCAAGGGATCAAGGTAATCAACTAAAATTAATTGAAGCCTGGCATCCAAGGAGGCTTCTTCCTTTTCAGCAGGAGTAAAATCCTCAGGCTCTTTTGCATAGGTTCTAGCTTTGGTAATTACAACATTATCTTCTATAACCCCTGGTTAAATAACCATCGGAATTTTTGGACCCTTCTTTAACACGTCCAGATATTTGGGATTTACAACTTGTAAAAACAAGAGCATCTTCTTCTTTCACATAATATAATTTTCTTTATCAAATAGTGGAATTTTAACGGTTCCAACTTTTCGTGAAGTCATTATGAATTTTTGAAGAAATAAAATTTCAAGGAGTTGAAAAGTCACAAAAGTCTAGGATCTTGATTTGTTCGTTAATCAGAAGGCTCTGATACCAATTGTTAGGTCCCAATATGTTTGTAGAAGGGGGGGAGTTGACTACAAACTATACTGTTTAACTGAATTTAATGTGGAATAAAAAAAGTGAAATAAAATTTAAGTTAAATAAAAATATTATTAAACTTGAAAGGTGTTACAACAACGGTATCGTTACCAAGGGATTAATCTCAAATAAATTATCACAAATCTAGAATAAATTCGACATGAACTTTTTCTATTTTTGCAATAAAAAGATCAAATGCTAGAAGCAATTTGAGATTAAGTTCTAGGGATTTTGATCCGCTAGATAGTTACAAAAGAACAAGTGAATGAATTCTAGTGGTTTAGATTTAACTTTAATTGCTAGAAAATCAATGATCTTGAATTGCAGTTGATAGATGAAATATTTGTGCGGCTGCTGCTGTTATGTTGTTGAGTGGTTGAAGATGTATTCAATTGTTTTTAAATAATGTCTGCTGTTGTTGTCTTTTAATAATTCAATCAACAAAGATTAAATGAACTGGCAAGACAATCTGTGAGACAATCTGTTGAGCTAGCAAGACAATCGGTGAGACAATATGTTGAGCTAGCAAGACAATCGGCGAGACAATCATTCGAACTAGCAAGACAATCCCATAGCTGGTAGAACTTTCAGTATGACAATCCATTTGAACTAGTATGACTTTCGGTATGACAATTGATTGTCATACTGGTTCAATTGATTGTCATGCTGAATTAATATTGAATATAAATTCAAAATCAATTCTGAAAATTCATAATATTAATTCAGAATTAATTAATGAATTAATTCAATTAATAAATAAATTAATCTTTACAAATATAATTTATTTTCTTATTTAAATTATCTGACTTAATTAATTAATAGAGAATTAATACTACTCTTGAACAACAACCATTCTTCTGAAAATCTTCTGAAAATCGCTGAAAATTATGAATCATTTCCACCACTTCAATGTTGACACTCGATGTACTATCTGGTTCATGAGTGACTAACTTCCGTGACATTTCTTCATGTCTTGACTTTGACAACTTGATTTTCTTCAGATTAAATCCCTGTAATTATCCGATACCCTGACAAGATCTCCGTCGCTTGATTAAATCCACAGTCTTGATTTATATCACTGAGGCTTGATCAATTTCTTGAACTTCTTCCAGTGAATTAATTCCTCAAGTCTGTAGATGAACATTGTTTCTGAATCCTTTGACAGATGTTACTTTGAGAGATCTCTTTGACGATAGATCCACTATTTTCTTGTTACATTCTTATTTGAGTTGAGTTAAATCCTCGAATAAACAAATAGGCTATAACATATGCCTTTCAACTGGGTTTAGCACCAAGGAGCCATGTACTTTCAAGTAGACTTAATGCATACTTTCTTTGATGTAAATAGATCCCCTCTGAAGACCTTGCAATCTCAAGTCCAAGAAAATAATTCAATTGTCCCAAGTCTTTTAACTTGAACTGAGATGCCAAAAAATCTTTTACCTTTGTGATTTAAGTAGAACATGATCCAGTAAGTATGATATCATCGACATAGACTAACAATAGTACGCATGAAGATGTAGTAATATAATAGAACAAAGAACCCTTGGACTAAACAAATCCATAACTGAGTAGAGCAATAGAGAATTTGTCAAACCACTATCTTGGTGATTGTCTGGGACCATATATTGACTTGATAAATCTACAAACTGCATTTTTGCACTTCAAGTAATTAGGAATAAGAACACCATGTGGTTTCTTCATGTAAACCGCCTCATGAAGATCGCCATTGAGGAAAGCATTTTTAATGTCCAATTGATTGATATGCCAATTTTTGATAGCTGCTATAGACAAAAAAGTTTCACTGTTGCCATCTTGGTAACAGGGGAAAAAGTCTGAAAATAATCTACTCCAGAAGTCTGTGTAAAATCTTTTACAACCAGTCGAGATTTGTATCTCTCCAGACTACCATCTGATTTATATTTTACTTTATAAATCCACTTACAACCAACGGCTTTTTTGTTTGGAGGAAGAGTTGTAATTTTCCAAATATGATTTGATTCCAAGGCATTCGGCTCAAGTTACATTGCCTTACACCAATTGGAATCTTTCACAACTTGAGAATAGAATAAAGGTTCTGGAATAGTTATAGAATTTGTAATGAAGGTTTGATAAGTAGGAGAAAAATGTTTAACAGAATCAACCAGTTGGATAGGATATTGAACAGAACACATATTTAGACGAGTTTATTTTTGAACAGTGGAAGGAAATCCAATATAAACAGAGAACTTGGTAGGAAGAACTCTTGTTCTAGTTGGCCTAGCTTGTTGGACTAGACCAACTGTTGAGTCAGAATTTGAGTGGGAAGGGGACACTCTTTGATGTTTTGTCTCAGAAGAAGACACTGGAAGATCATTAGGCTGAGGAGAAAACTCGGGCATAGGACTAGAGATATTAAAAACAGGCGGAACCTCAATATTAGGATATTTAGTATCTAAATCATCTATGAAGGAAATATGTGGAGGAAACATTAATATAGAACTAGGAACATAAATTTTGTAAGAAAACACTGTTTCATAGAAACATACATCTCTAGAAGTAAACATATGACTGGTATCAATATTCATGAGTTTGTATCCTTTCTAATTTTGAGGATAACCTAAAAAGATGCACTTAACAGCTCGAGATGCAAATTTGACTTTCCTATGAGACAAAGTGGAAGCATATGATAGACAATCAAACACTTTTAAATGAGTATAAGAAAGTGATTTATGAAACATCATCTCATAAGGTGACATATTATTAAGAACAGATGATGGTGTTCTATTTATCAAATAAGTTGTTGTAAGTAAACCATCTCCCCATAAATGGATGGGAACATTTGACTGAAACTTAATAGCTCTAGCTATAGATATGAGGTGTTTATGTTTGCGTTCCACCCTCCCATTATGATAAGGAGTCTCTATGCAAGAACTTTGGTGAATAATACCAAGTGAAGTATAAACATAATTTAGTTCTTTATTAAAGAACTATGTGCCATTGTCAGACCTATTAGTCTTGACTTGAGCACGAAAATGATTCTGTATAAACAAGAAAATATTGAAATATAAAACAAACTTGAGATTTATTGCTCAAAAGAAATGTCCAGGTGCACTTGGTACAATCATCTACAATTATGAGAAAAGAAGTACATGTACTATAGGTTTTATGCCTATCTGGTGCCCACATGTCATAAATGTAACAGTTCAAATGCTAAAGCAGCATGACTATTGCTTGAAGGAAAAATTGACCTACTTTGCTTAGCAAGGTGACAAACATCAGAAGGAGAATTTGTACAAGATTTAACATTACAACTTTTATCTGGAATTTTACTAAGTGACATAAAAGATAAATGTCCTAATCTTAAATGCCAAAGAATTGAAGAGTTGGCATCAGGACTGTTGACAATATTGCAGACAGAAAGATGATCTATGTTCTTGACAAGAAACAAAGTTGATGAAATATGAGAAAATACAGGGAGAACTAGTTTGAAGAGTTTGCCCATGGGCTTACCAATCCCCAATATTCTCTTGTGTGTACAATCCTGAATTACACAGAGATTGGAAAGAAATTGAAACACATATTTCAGATTAGAAGTGAGTTTACTAACAGAAATGAGATTGAGATGAAAATATGGCACAAGAAGAACATCATAAAGAATTATTTCTGATGTCAATCTTAAGGTTCCTTTCAAATGAACTTTGGTATGAGTACCATTTGGCAAGCAAATGTTAACATCACATGGAACAATATCAGAAAGTAATTATAAGAGCAAGTGATATGGTCTGTTGCACCAAAGACAACAATCCAGTCATTTGAGGAATGACAATTAGTAAGACAAATAGATGTCATATAGGAGCACAAGTGAGTGATACCTGATTGAGGTGGTTCATTAGAAGATTGAGAAACCTGATTCTGATTTAGAAGAGAAATGAGTTGTTGATATTGTGAGGCAGACAATACAGGTACAACGGATTCACCTCCTTGATTTACTGTATCCATTTGATCACTTCCACTAACACTTCTAATATGTGCCTGAGAAGAAGTTGCAACTTGCGCAATCACCTTATCTTCAAGCTGAGAATTCTTAGAGAAACCAGATGCCAATGTATTCTTGGATTTAGGTGGAAAACCAATCAAATGATAACAGCGTTCTCTAGTATGATTTTTTCCATGACAATAGGTACACTCTAGGTTATTGCGTCTAAAACCAGGTTTCTTGAATTGATGTCTTCTTATAGTCATTTGTGTTAAACCTTGATTTACTCAGAAGAGCTGTAGACACGATAGTAGGCTATTCCAGATGCACATGATTGTACTGCCTTTCTTCTTGTTGAAGAAGCGAAAGAACACTAGGAAGAGAAGGCATTGGATTCATCCAGTAATTGACCATGAATGTTAGTGTAGACGTCATTTAATCCCATCAAATATTAAGTAACTTTCATCATGTGTTTCTAACTGTTGTTTTGCCTTGCAAGAACAAGTACAAACACACATAGGCACACTTGAAGCATTTAGCAAATCATCCCACAACATCTTGAATTTTGTATAATAACTAGAGATGGTAAGAGTATCCTGAGTTAAAATGCTCAATGTTTTCTTGAGTTCAAAGAAACGAGGACCATTGCTTTTCGAGAAACGAACATGAATATCAGACCACACATCTGTTGACAGTGTTATATAAACGAGACTTGAATGAATCTCAGGAACAATAGAATTTAGAATCCACGTAATTACCATATCATTGTAATGCTGCCAATGAGCAAAATAAGGAGATGTTTCACCTAGAATTTGAAACTTTCCAGCGACAAAACCAAGTTTATTTTTCGCAGAAACAGCCAAAAACATCGAACACTTCCATTAATTGAAGTTTTCTCCATTTAACGCTGAAGAGACAAGAATTTGACCCGGATGATCTGATGGACGCAAGTATAGTGGATGACTTGCTTCCAAAACAAGAGAATGAAATGCACTTTCAAGATTAGAAGCTGGATCAAGAGTTTCGTTATTTATTTCTGTTATTCCTAGTGGACTAACAATGAGATTTACAGAAGGGGGGTTGAATGTAAATCTCAAAACTTTTTCAAGTTTTGAGCAGTTTTAAAGGCTTTGTGTTCAAGATAAACAAGTGTGTGAATTGCTTTAAGCTAATACAGACAGATATATATTCAAGCACTTATGTAAAGAACACAACAGACCTTAAAAACTTTTCTGGTAGATTGTTGTTCCACCAGAGATGGTATTTCAGAAAATCTGTGATTCTAGATGTTGATCACAGCTGCATCCTAGTACAAACTAGATAATTTTTCTCTCAAGATTTTTCTAAACAGCACTGGAAAAAAGTTCTTATCTAATTACTAGCTGCTACTTGGTTTATATATCACCAAGTGTACAAGTGAAGACAAAGATAAAAATACAATAATAAAATAAGTTCTTCACTTGTTTCTTCTCCATATCACTCAAGTACTTTGTTGACTATTGCCTCTTTGTACTAGAGTAGAACGGCTGCTTTTTCTGATGTTCCTGAAATTAGGCTTCCACATTTCAGTTATCTCTGACAACCCATGTGCCTCTGTCTGCTGTTACAACTACCACTTATCAACTGCTATTTAACAGAACATCCGTTGAAGCCTTCATCCGTTGATGGCTTTATCCGTTGATGTGTTAGCAGTTGAAGCTCTATCCGTTGAAGCTTTAGAGACATCCGTTGAAGCTTTGTTTCTCATCCGTTGAAGGTCTTTAAGATATCCGTTGATACCACTTCATTTATACAAAATTACAAGGCATGGAATATTTACAATTGGCCTTCCTATTTGCATATCTTCTAGTAGTCAACATGACTTATATTTTCTCTCAACTTCTGAGAATTATATCTTAAATACAGAGACTGAAATGTGCTACAACACTAGACTTATTTCTAAGTAAAGCTGCACCATCAACGGATAGCCAAAGTGGTCTTATCCGTTGAGGCTACAAACACTAAACTTCTACTTAAGTGTTTTGTTAAACATATCATCAAACTAATGCACATATATTCCTAACAATCTCCCCCTATCTATGTCTATAAGAATTGTAGACATAAATTCAGGGTTAACTTGATGATAACAAAATACTTAACAAATATATGAATTGAAACTAAGTAGAAATTTAAAAGTGCTGCAAAAGTGTATGTACAAGGAGGTAATTGAAGATTTACAGAATTTCCAAGGGTGCTCCTCTAGTCTGAGCAAATCATCTTTTTCTTCTTTGTTCCCTTGTTTTCTTTCCTAGCCCTTTGTCATTTTCCTCAATTTGGAGTTGGAGTTGTCTGTAGAATTCAGCTTCATCTTCATCACTGATATCCAACTTAGATTGCATTTCCTTGAGAGTTTCATTGCTGGCAATCTTGAGTTGGTCTTCAAGTCTGAAAAATCTTCTGACTCCTTTATCATCTCTAAATTCCATCAACCAATGAGGTGATTTGTGGATTGTAATTCCCCTTTCTTGAATGAGTAAAGTTCTGGGCAAAGCATTGGGCTCCCTCCAAGTTTTCCTTATGTTGGCAATCTTGTTGAGAATTTCAGTCCTGGTAAAGCCAGAATCCTTTTGTATGGCTGAAAAGACTCTGATCAAGGTAGAGTAGCCTTCATTCAGAATCCTGTAGAGAGGCCATGTTCTTTCCCCAGCTCCTTTGTATCTGAACACTAATCTCTCTGGTAGCTGTCTGTAGGCAGCTATTCCCCTTACATCCTCCAGCTCATCCAGATAGAGTTCAATGTCTGAAATTTCTTTTATGTCACAGATGTGAACATAATCATCTTTAGAAATGGGTGTCTTAGGCTTAGGTTTTTGTTTTTGAGTGAATTTCTTAGAGGTTAGGGGAGGTGTAGATTTGGATTTTCTTTTCTGTTTCTTTGGTAGTGGAAGAGTGGTTAAAAAGGTAGGCAATTTGATGGTGTCCCAATCAATAGGTTCCTCTTTTGGGATGATTAGTTCACCATGGATGTTTATAGTGGGATCAGCAACACAAGGTTCAGGTATGGAAGGTAGTGGTTTAGATATTGATTTAGTTTCTTCAGTGTTATCTTCACTCCTTCTATGTGCCTTGGCCTTTCTTCTGTTTCCCTTCTGCCATTCCTCTCTTTCCTCCATACTCTCACCAAATATACTCCCAAAAACCTCATCTAGGTTTGCAATCTTGTCTTCACCCCTGACTTCAATTCCTTTCTCTCCTTCAACTTGACTTGACTTTAGCTGTTGTTCAAGCTTTGCTTGTGCTCTTTTGTCAGCCTTGAGTTTTTCAGCTTCTTTCTTCAACCTTTTGGTTTCTTCCCTCTTGGCCTTTGAGAATTTGGGATGTCCTTGCATCACACAGATACTCTTTCCCTCTCTAAAGATAATGGCCATTTTCATTCTTTCAACTATGTCCTTGGTCTCCTTGTACTTTATGATGTTAGCACCCAAAACTTTGTCTTCATCAGGCTTTGGAAGAGGAAAGTCCACTTCTTTCATCTGAGCAAAGTCTAGGGGGTTCTTTGTGGAGTCCTTGCTGGATCTAGTGTTGGGCTTGAGAACCATAGGTTTTAGATTCTTGAAAGAAGTCTCTCCAACCTTATTCCTCCTTTCTGGCTTGTGCTCCATAATGATTGGTTCAACCTTTGTGCTATGTTTCACAGATATTGATTTATCTTGTGTTGAGCCAAACACTTGTTGCACCCTTTCATCAATTCTCCTCCTTTGCTCTTTCACTTGAATTTCAGCTGCTGCTAGCTGGATTAGGTCAATTCCATCAGGCTTTCCTTTGATTTGCATAATTGGAGAAGTAGTGATGGCAGGAACTAGCACTTTAGATATCTGAATTTTTATAGATGGCTCTCCTTCCCCTTCCCTTTTTCTCTCCCCCTTTTTGTTATCATCAAGGAGAGGGGTCAAGCCTTGTGCCTTTGCCAGCTGCATAAGTAGACTTGTTTGAGATTGTTAGTTATGAAGAATGCTGGCCACAGAATTTTCAATAACTTGGACTCTGTCTTCTAACTTAGCCAGCCTCTTTTCAGTATTTGAATCCTTTTTCAATCTCAACAATAAGTCCTTCATTGTACCATAGGGCATGACTGAATCCAATTTTTCTGAATTGTAGGATTTCAAGTCAGCAATATCCTTCTTGAGTTCATCCACACTCAGATTCTGTTTTACTTGCTGCAACTTCATGAGATGCAGTGAGTCCAGGTGAGTTGTAAGGATTGCCTTGGTACCAGCATGTGAAGTTTTCTGAATGGCCTGTTGGATAGTACTGATTTATTTGACTAAGGAGACATTGAATTGCCCTGATGTAGACTCCTTTGTCAAGGCCCATTCAGGTAAATTTGGAATAGAACTAGGGCCTTCATCTCCCCCTAAGTTCATGCTTCCATCAAAAGAAACAGAGTCATCATCATCAGAATTTACTCCAAATTCCTCAGATGACTCACCAGCTGTAGAAGGCATCTTGTTAATAGCAGCTTTATCCCTTTGAAGAGATTCTGTTGTATGTACTAGATGTAGTGTCTTTTCTGCCTCCTCATTGCCCTGAGCAGCCAACAACTGATAGGCTGACACAGGATGAGTAAAAGTGTCAGCATCCAAGGAAATGTTATCAATTACAGCTTTGTAATGTTGCTGAAATTGTCTTTCCTTTTCAGCATCATCCACAATCATTGACTCACTAGCAATGGCTGGATCCACCCTTATATCTGCTGTACCTGCCTTTCTCTCTTTTTCTCTATATTCTTGCATCAGGGGCTCCCCCTGGCTCACACTCCTCACTTCCTCACCTTCACCTACTAAGGTGGTACTCCTCTCACTTACTTTTGCCATGTTGGAAGAAATAGCATGCATATTTGAGCTCTCAATCTCTCCTTTTGCCTGGGTGCAACCCAGCCTCTCACTCAAATTGTCACTCCCTTCCCTCAGTCCTAAAAGTGATTGTACAGTAATCATGTCTTCTACAATTGGAATTGTTTCAGTTGTGTGTGTAGAGACTATCAACGGATATGGAATAGCCGTTGAAGGTGACACTGATGGTATCAACGGATAACTGCTGTTAAGCTTATCCGTTGAAGAACAACCACTTGTCAACGGATGAGTGATATCCGTTGAAGAAGGAAAAGAAGTAGAAATTGAAAGTGATATAACTGTTGAATCTGTGTGGATTGATTTGAGTTTTGGTGACACAGATCCTTCAATTACATCTGAAAGAATTTGCGGGTTATCCAACAAATCATCTAAAAGATGATGATCACCTGTATTTGAGTGGGGCTCCTCCCTGAGTTGTAAAGAGGGAGAATCAGGAATTGATGGGAATAACATATCCACATCCAGAGATGGTGATGAAGTGTGTGGTGATTGATGTGTGTGAATTGTGAGAGAATGGGGCTGTGACTCAACATTTGTTGGAGCCACATCAAACTGAGTTTGAGAAGGCATAGATACAGATGGATGTATCTGTGCAGTGTGTGCACCCTGTGTAGAGGATTGGGTTCTAGCCCTCTTTCTTCTAATAAAAGCTTTTGTTGGCGAGTGTTTGGCTTCAGTGTCCCTCCCTCGTTTGTTCTGTGTTCCTGGTTGGGAACTATTTTCAATAGTTACATCCTTTTGGGAGGATGCAGCTAGGGATATGCTAGTGACCTTTTCAACCACCACAGCTTTTTGAGAAACTGTGGCTTGGCTAGCTTGGGAAGCACTTATCTCTCCTTCCTTATCCTGGGGGTTTCTTTGATGTTCACCCCTCCCCTCACCACTCACACCCTGTTCACTCCCCTCAGGGTTAAGGGTAGGTGTTACAACTATTGTCTTTTGAGAAACAACAGAGGTGGTTTTCTTTGTCTTTGATTTTGAAAGTTTAGTTTTGGTGACCTTGGTAGGAATCTGTTGGGGCATTGTCACAGATTCCATGGGCACACTAGAAGATAAAGAAATAGAGGGGTTGGAAGAAGTAGGAGTTGTAGAGACAATTACCTCACTTACCTGAGGTGCATCCATGATTGGTAAATATACCAATGGTACACTGCTGTTGAGATCCATTCTCAATAAATCTGCAAGAACTCTTTTCTCTTGTGCCCAGCACTTGAGTTTGTTATTCTCATTGGTTATGACCAAACCTTCAGCAACATGGTTAGCCAATAACATAAAGAATCTAGCATAATAGATGTTATTAGGTCTATTAGCTTTGTTACCTAATCTAGTACCCAATTCTAGCATAACATAATTGCTAAAGTTAAAATACCTATCAGAAACAAGCATATAGAGCATATTAACAAGAGATGAAGTTATGGCATCAAAATTACTAATTTTCCCAGAGAAAACCTTGATAAAGGCATCCCCAAGAAAACTCCATTCTTTCCTAAGGCCTTTTCTTTTAATACTCCCTAAACTAGCAGAGTTAAGAGAATAACCTATGGAATCTAACATGCTGGATACATCATTATCAGTGTGTGGTGTCATGGCATTGTTCTCAGGCAATTTAAAACATGCTAGTAAATCATCACAGTTAACACAGTGATTTTTACCTTTGAGAGTGAAAGAGATGGTCATATCTATGGAGTTGAACTCAGCAGTTGTCCAAATCTCCTCAACTACTTCACAGTAAATCGTTGGGGCTTCCAGCATTGCATAGCTAAGTTTACAGTTTTTGATGAAGTCCATCATTTTGTGATAATCTGAGTGGGCTTCATTCTTTGCTACCAAAGCTATGAAATTGTTCTTCTCATAGATGAACCCAGATTGAGATATAATTTTTACTACTGGTGCCATAGTTGTGAGTAGAAATTGCAGAGAATAACTTGAAGGTTTTGCAGAGAGTAAATGATAAAAGCTTTGAAGTTTCAAGAAAGCGTAAAGTAAAAATGAAAAATCAGAAGGGCTTTTATACTTTCTCAAATTAAAAAGCATAAATAAAAGATTAAACAATAAATATATGTAAGTGAGTTTCAGCCGTTTAAGAATAAACTGTAAGTATTCTAAAAACTACCTTTAAAACAAATACATACAGCTGTATGTATGAGTATCAACGGTTAAGAGAATAGAATCAACGGCTGTAAGACACCTGAATCCACTGATGTGACATTTCAATGGATAAAGTAAATTGTCATCCGTTGAAAAGTACTACAGTTTTATCCGTTGACGGATAAAAATTCCAGAAATTTATATGTCTTTCAACGGATAATGAACATCCGTTGATGGAACAATTTTGACTTTCAACGGATAGGAAATACCCGTTGATGGAATAATCTGTGTTAAAAAGTCAAATTCGGTCTAGCAACTAATACATTTCAGGCTTCAATTCAAATTGCAATTAGGACATAAATTTTATGAGTAATTAAGCATACCTAGCTCACTTACCAATCTTGTGAATGTTGATTCATCAAGTGGCTTGGTAAATATGTCTGCAATTTGTTGTTCACTTGGAACAAAATGTAGTTCCACTGTACCATTCATGACATGCTCTCTGATGAAGTGGTACTTGATATCAATGTGCTTGGTCCTTGAGTGCTGCACAGGATTCTCTGTTATGGCTATGGCACTTGTGTTGTCACAAAAGATAGGAATTCTATCAACATGAAGTCCATAATCAAGGAGTTGATTCCTCATCCATAACACTTGAGAGCAGCAACTTCCAGAAGCAATGTACTCAGCCTCAGCTGTAGAAGTAGAGACTGAATTTTGCTTTTTGCTAAACCATGATACAAGCTTGTTTCCCAGGAATTGGCAGGACCCTGTTGTACTTTTCCTGTCTATTTTGCAACCTGCATAGTCTGCATCTGAATAACCAATTAGATCAAAGCCAGATTCTCTAGGATACCAAATACCTAAATTTGGTGTACCCTTGAGATATCTGAAAATCCTCTTAATAGCAATTAAGTGAGACTCCCTAGGATCAGCTTGAAATCTAGCACACAGACATGTGGCAAACATTATATCTGGTCTACTGGCAGTTAAATATAAAAGTGAACAAACCATGCCTCTATAACTTGTAATGTCCACAGACCTTTCAGTCTTATTCAATTCAAGTTTGGTGGCAGTGGCCATGGGAGTTTTTGCAGATGAACATTCCATTAAGTCAAACCTTTTTAGAAGATCATGAATATATTTAGTTTGACTAATGAAAATTCCATAACTAACTTGTTTAACTTGTAAACCAAGAAAATAGGTTAGTTCTCCCATCAGGCTCATTTCATACTTACTTTGCATTAGCTTAGCAAACTTTTTGCAAAGTTTATTATCTTTAGAACCAAATATTATGTCATCTACATAAATTTGAACAAGTATACTAGAGCCATTAACATTCCTAAAGAAGAGAGTTTTATCAACAGTACCTCCAGTGAAGTGATTCTCCAAAAGGAATTTTGATAGGGTTTCATACCAGGCTCTAGGTGCTTGCTTCAGTCCATAGAGTGCTTTCAACAGATAATACACATAGTCTGGAAAATTTGGATCTTCAAACCCTGGAGGTTGACTTATATAGACTTCTTCCTCCAATTTCCCATTTAGAAATGCACTCTTGACATCCATTTGATAGACTTTGAAATTGGCATGGGCTGCATAGGCTAGAAAAATTCTGATGGCTTCAAGTCTTGCAACAGGAGCATATGTTTCATCAAAATCTATTCCCTCTTGTTGAGAATAGCCTTTAGCAACCAATCTGGCTTTGTTCCTTATGACAATGCCATTTTCATCCATCTTGTTTCTGAATACCCATTTTGTGTCAATAGGACTCTTGTTCTTTGGTTTGGGTACCAGCTTCCAAACTTTGTTTCTCTCAAATTGGTTCAGCTCTTCCTGCATAGCTAATATCCAATCTGGATCCAATAAAGCTTCTTCCACTTTCTTAGGTTCCTTCTGAGATAGAAAACTACTATACAGACATTCATCTTGAGTAGCTTTTCTGGTTTGCACTTTAGATGATGCATCACCAATGATCAGTTCAAAGGGATGATTCTTGGTCCATTTCCTTTGAGGTGGAAGATGTGCTCTAGATGAGGTGGCCTCAGTATTGTCATGATGTGAGACAGAGTGTTGGTTAGTTGAAACTCCCCCTGAGTTGTTGGTTCTTTGCAGGGAATTTGGAGTTCTATCAACTGATGATGTAAATCGATTATCCGTTGATGAACTATGATCAACGGATGCTTCATTTTGTACTTCAACGGATGATGCACTATGTCTTTCAACGGATACTGCATTGCCTCTATCAACGGATGCAGAATTTTGTGCATTATCCAAGGGCATATTTTGAATCCCTTTTGAAGTGTCATCTCCATCAATCTCCTCTTCACTATCATCACAATATATCTCAATGTTGTCAAATTTGAGTTTCTTATTGTGTCCCTCATCTGTTAGTCCATCAATCTTTTTATCATCAAACACAACATGCACAGATTCCATAACAATGTTGGTTCTTAGATTGTAGACCCTATAAGATTTTCCAGCTGAGTAACCAACAAATATCCCTTCATCAGCCTTTGCATCAAACTTCCCTTTATGGTCAGATTGATTTCTCAGTATAAAGCATTTACATCCAAAGACATGAAGAAAGTTTAGAGTTGGTTTTCTTCTCTTGAACAACTGATAAGGAGTCATGCCTTTAGTTTGATTGATCAAAGAAATATTCTGAGTGTAGCAGGCACAATTAACAGCTTCAGCCCAGAAATATGTTGGTAACTTTGATTCTTCAAGCATTGTTCTGGCAGCCTCAATCAAAGATCTGTTCTTTCTTTCAACTACCCCATTTTGCTGAGGTGTTCTTGGAGCTGAGAACTCATGCATGATTCCATTTTCTTCACAGAACAGCCTTATTGACAAATTCTTGAACTCAGTTCCATTGTCACTCCTGATATTCCTAACCTTCAAGTCAGGATGATTATTGACTTGCCTGATGTGATTGATAATGATTTCACTTGCTTCATCCTTTGAACCAAGAAAATAGACCCATGAAAACTTTGAGAAATCATCTACAATCACTAAGCAATATCTTTTTCTTGCAATTGACAATATATTGACTGGTCCAAACAAATCCTTATGTAGCAGCTGTAATGGTTCATCAATTGTTATTTCAAGCTTCTTTTTGAATGATGCTTTCCTTTGTTTGCCTTTCTGACAAGCATCACACAAACCATCTCTTGAGAATTCAACAAGAGGAATTCCTCTGACTAAGTCCTTTTTGACTAGATCATTCATTGTCTTGAAATTCAAATGGGATAGCTTCTTGTGCCATAGCCAACTTTCAACTGGACTTGCTTTGCTGAAGAGACAAGTAATAGATTCTGCATCTGTAGAGTTGAAGTCAGCTAAGTACACATTTCCTTTTCTAACTCCAGTTAGAATCACTTTGTTGTCTTTCTTACTGGTGACAACACAGACTTCTGAATTGAAGGAAATTGTATTCCCTCTATCACATAGTTGACTGATGCTCAGTAAGTTGTGCTTGAGACCATCAACTAATGCAACTTTATCAATGATGACATTCCCTGTTGAAATCAAGCCATATCCCATAGTAAACCCTTTGTTGTCATCTCCAAAGGTTATGCTAGGGCCAGCTCTCTCCTTAAACTCAGTGAGCAGGGAGAAATCTCCTGTCATGTGTCTTGAACAGCCACTGTCCAAGTACCATAGATTTCTTCTTTTTCCGTGCACACCATAAAATCAATCAAGTTGATTTTGGTACCCAAGTTTCCTTGGGTCCATTCTTGTTAGCCTTTCTCCTAGACTTCATTCCTCCTGCATCTTTAGACTTAGGTAACTTTGAGTCAACCTTGATCTTTGATGTAGTTGGTTGAGGTGTAGGGTTAGTCACAGAATCATTTAGCATATTTGGAATTTGATAAGGCATGGATTGTGCAAGCATGTTATTCCATATTGGCATATTGTATGGCATTTGAGGCATACTAAATGCAGCAAGATAAGGATTGTTAAAATATGGCATGTTTGCAAAATGTGCATAAGGATTCTGTTGAGACATAACAGGCATAACATGCAGAGGTGATGCAGACATATTAGGCATGGAAGAGGGTACAGGTATGGGAGTTTTCTTAATAGATTTACAATTAGCAGATAGATGATTAACACTACTACAATGCACACAGCTTTTTCTAGGAGCATACTTATCAGGTGTGTAATTGTTATATTTGTTAATCCCTACCTTCCCATTTCTATTAGATTTCCTTTTAGTTTCCTTTTTATCCTCAACCACTTTGAGCCTATTCTTTAACTGTTCTAAGGTCATGTGTCCTATATTCACCTTACTGAAATCTTTGGATGTGCTTGCTTCTTCTTTGACAAAGTTCTTGGAAGTTGAACCAAACTTTTTGTTGAGTTTCTTTAGATTTTCACTATTAGAAACATCTGCCTGTTTTAATTGAGGAACCTTCAATGGATGCTCCTTTTCTTCCTTCAACGGATAACTTTCATCATCCGTTGATTCCACATCCGTTGACAGCCCATCAATTAATTCCAGTTTCTTTTTGTTTTTATCCCAGGCAGTCTCACAGAATGATTCAATTCCTTGGACCTTGGAAATTTGAACACTAACATCCCTAGATGTCTTCCAGGCTTTAATCACCTCTTGCTCTCTCTCTAATTGATTGGAAAGTATTTCTACTTTCTTAACAGATTCAGCTAGTTCATTTTCAACAGATATACAATGTAGCTTAGTTTTCTCTAGGTCAATCAACTTATCTTCTAACACAGCATTTCTATTACTTAAAAACAGATTGTTCTCTTTAATCCTACTATTTTCTTTAGCAAGAGATTTAAGAGACACACGCAAATGATACAATTCAGTAGACATGTCATTAAAAGCATCATTGCACTCTTCTTTAGTAAGCTGTGTTAAATCAGTAGTGATTACCTGGTTGCTTGATGAACTAACTTCATTTTCCTCAGAATCAGCCATGAGAGCCAAGTTGACATATTCCATATCTTCATCCTCTCTTCTCCATCAGCTGCCCAGTCTTTTTCTTGAGTAATGAAAGCCCTCTCCTTTTGTTTGAGCAGATCAAAATATTTCTTTTTGTAATCTACTTGGTCAAATTTCTTCTTTTCAGAAGTTGGCTTTCTGCACTCACTTGCAAAGTGTCCACTTATACCACAATTGAAACACTTGAACTTGGATTTGTCCACCATGTTCTTATGAGGTTTAGTGGCTCTAGTGTTTTTCCTAAATTTCATCTTTGCAAATCTCCTGGACAGAAATGCAAGATGCTCATCAATACCATCAGAGTCATCTTGGCTGGAGTTGTCTTCATTCTCAGCAACTTGCTCCTTACCCTTGCTTGATTCTGTTTTGCTTGTGCCATCTCTGGAGTTTGATGTAGATCTCACAGTTTCTTGTCTGCATTCTTTCTCATTTTCAGCTACCAAGGCAACTGAACCTCCTTTCTTTCTTCCCTTCTCCAATACCTCATCCTGTTCCAGCTCTAGTTCATAAGTCTTCAAGATTCCATATAATCTTTCAAGAGTGAAGTCCTTATAATCTTGAGAGTTTCTCAAGGAGACAGTCATAGGTTTCCATTCCTTTGGCAAGGATCTTAAAAATTTAAGATTTGAATCCTTCACCTGGTACACTCTACCATACAGCTTCAGTCCATTCAACAGCTTTTGGAATCTATTGAATGTGTCATTTAAAGATTCATTTTCTTCAAAATGAAAATACTCATACTGTTGAATGAGAAGCTGCATTTTGTTTTCTTTTACTTGTTTTGTACCTTCACACAGTAGCTGAACTGTGTCCCAAACCTCTTTGGCAGTTGTGCAATTTATCACATTATCAAACATATCCTTGTCAAGACCATTAAACAAAATGTTCATAGCCTTCTTATCATTGTGGACTTCTTCTGTGTCTTCCATTGTCCATTCTGCTCTAGGTTTTGGAATGGATTGACCAACAGCAATTGTGGCTGTAGCAACTGTGGCTACTTTGTGGGGAATGTGAGGACCATTCTCAATGCAGTTTACATAACCTTCATCTTGGGAGAGTAGATGAAGGTGCATTTTCACCTTCCAATGGTGATAACTGTCTTTGTCAAGAACTGGGATTTTTACTCCAATATTCTTCTTACTCATCTTTGTTAGTTTCCAAGATCTTTAAACTCTTTGTGTGTCAAGAGCTTGCTCTGATACCAATTGTTATTCCTAGTGGACTAACAATGAGATTTACAGAAGGGGGGTTGAATGTAAATCTCAAAACTTTTTCAAGTTTTGAGCAGTTTTAAAGGCTTTGTGTTCAAGATAAACAAGTGTGTGAATTGCTTTTAGCTAATACAGACAGATATATATTCAAGCACTTATGTAAAGAACACAACAGACCTTAAAAACTTTTCTGGTGGATTGTTGTTCCACCAGAGATGGTATTTCAGAAAATCTGTGATTCTAGATGTTGATCACAGCTGCATCCTAGTACAAACTAGATAATTTTTCTCTCAAGATTTTTCTAAACAGCACTGGAAAAAAGTTTTATCTAATTACTAGCTGCTACTTGGTTTATATATCACCAAGTGTACAAGTGAAGACAAAGATAAAAATACAATAATAAAATAAGTTCTCCACTTGTTTCTTCTCCATATCACTCAAGTACTTTGTTGACTATTGCCTCTTTGTACTAGAGTAGAACGGCTGCTTTTTCTGATGTTCCCGAAATTAGGCTTCCACATTTCAGTTATCTCTGACAACCCATGTGCCTCTGTCTGCTGTTACAACTACCACTTATCAACTGCTATTTAACAGAACATCCGTTGAAGCCTTCATCCGTTGATGGCTTTATTCGTTGATGTGTTAGCAGTTGAAGCTCTATCTGTTGAAGCTTTAGAGACATCCGTTGAAGCTTTGTTTCTCATCCGTTGAAGGTCTTTAAGATATCCGTTGATACCACTTCATTTATACAAAATTACAAGGCATGGAATATTTACAATTGGCCTTCCTATTTGCATATCTTCTAGTAGTCAACATGACTTATATTTTCTCTCAACTTCTGAGAATTATATCTTAAGTACAGAGACTGAAATGTGCTACAACACTAGACTTATTTCTAAGTAAAGCTGCACCATCAACGGATAGCCAAAGTGGTCTTATCCATTGAGGCTACAAACACTAAACTTCTACTTAAGTGTTTTGTTAAACATATCATTAAACTAATGCACATATATTCCTAACAATTTCATTATCAACAAGTGTTTCTTCAATAGTCGTCATAACTGTTTGACGAAATGACTCAGAGAAAATACAAGAACTAATGATACAAGAACTGTCAAATTCAACACTCATAATCGTCTAAATGTCAAGAACGATTCAGGTATAAAGAAAAACACAACAATTTGTGAACGAAAGAAGAAATTTGATCGAAAATATCGAACAAGAAATTTTGGATGAGAGCTTCGATGAAGCTTTAATGGCGGAAACGGTTGTAACTAACTAGAGAGAGAAAGTACAGAGATCATTTCTCTGATACCATGTATAGAGATGTAATTTGTGAAAAACTATTCCATTTAATTGATTCTAAAGATCTGTACAATGACACTATATATATACATCATCTAACATCTATCAGCTGTAACTAACTTTACAAAGATGAAAATACTTTTCTACCCCTGTACTACTATCCACTATCTAACTAAGAGCAAGTAGACTTATTATTTAGTCTTTTCAATGAGACTTTTTAATCTCATGAACACCCTGTTCTTCTATTATATGTAGAAGAGATTTTGTTTCTGTTTTAATTTTCGTATTTCAAAATTATAAAACTTTGGGTTAGATTTGTTTTTGGGAAATATTTTACCAAATTATTACCGAGTTTGAGGAAAAATTATTTTGATTAACGCCCAATGATTTTTTTGTGAATATTTGTAAGTCAATTTGTTACTCGTTGAGCTGTCTGGCGGACT
Source organism: Apium graveolens (assembly GCF_009905375.1). Classification (NCBI taxonomy): domain Eukaryota; kingdom Viridiplantae; phylum Streptophyta; class Magnoliopsida; order Apiales; family Apiaceae; genus Apium; species Apium graveolens. The sequence goes on along the minus strand of NC_133650.1, from coordinate 284,116,112 downwards.
CTTTTCTGATATTTTAGGTTTGAACATTGTGAAAATTTATTAAGAATGTGGATGTGAACTTCTGAATTTTGTGATACGTGATTTGATGCAATTTATTATCGCGCAGTTAGAATATAATTTGTTAAGTATAAGATATTAGTTATTGTATTTATGGAGTTGCATCTCTGATTTTATACTTTTAATTTATAAGCTTAACCGATACTTTGACTTTTGTGTAATTTTTAATTTATTGAATAAAGAATTTTTTTTATTAAAATTTTTGATTTATATTTATGTTAGGTCACACACACTGTAGAAGGGGGTTGAATACAGTGTATAGCACAATCAAATCGAATTATAATGACACAAGTAACAGAAAACAGACTTTATTCAAAGCAATAAACTCTGTTACAATATGGAACTGTCTTCTCTCAGTGATGAACAAATATCACGAGAGCTGCTAGGGTTACAATGAATAATATTCTCGATAATGATCACACTTATAGTGTAAATCCTATGTCTGTGTTTATATACTACACAGTTACAAGATAATCGCTAATTAATATGGAATATAATTCTGCTTCCTAAAATATATCAATCAGATATCTTTTCTTCCAAGTATTCTATTCTTCATAGAATTCCTTCTTCATGCATATCTCTTCTTACATTTGTCTCAATCTTCTCTTTCTTCAATCAGCCGCCTTTCTTATTTGAACGTTTCCTTTAAGTCCTGATATTATCTTCTGATAAATATCTCCTGAACCTTAAGTACTGATGACTTAAGTTCTGACTTCAGTATAAGTGTTGATTTCAGTTAAGTACTGATTTGTCCTGTTTACGTAAGAACTGAAAACTAAACATAAATCATATTAGTTATGACATTATCAAATATATCTAACAATCTCCCCCAACTTGTAAATTAGCATAATATACAAGTTTAACAAATATTTGATGATGTCAAAAACATTAAGTACAAATGCATGAGAATTTGACTAGATAACTACAACTTACAGTCCTTAAAGCTTTACCAACTTTAACTTCTGATAACAACTTCAGTCTGTATTCATATCAGAATTTGAGCAGTTGTAGATCTTAGCTTGGCTTCACTTTCTGATCTCTCTGATGTCAGGAGTTGTTTTGAGATAGTTCTTTAACAAACATCTCTCAGCATATCTGAGTTCATCAATCATCCTCCTTTTAGCATCTTTAAGCTCTGCAGAATCTTCACCAGTTTGGAAGATAGCAGCCCTGAGATCCTTAATTCTAGCTTTCCTTATGTCCTGATCCAGTCTGATCAAATATGCCTTGTCAGACTCAAGATTGAATTCTACAGCCTTATAACCCAGAAAGGTAGTTATAATCTTAGCAGAGTTAGGCTTCATCTCAACAATATCACCCTTGTGATCTCTGTACTTTGGAAGATATGTGCTGTCAGACTTTATAGAATAAAGCCTTTTCTGTCTCTGGATTTGAGTCTTCAAATAGTTTGCAGCACTTTTTGTTATTCTATCATTCACTTGAAGTAAAAATAAAACATGTTCCAGTTCTTCAAAATACTTCAGTGGAATAGCATTTTCCCTTATGTGGTAAACCCTACCATCTTTCATGAAGTATAACAAGATGTGTTCTTTCAAGTAGGTATGGTAAACCATCTGTACAGATTCTAGTTGATTCAATCTTTCAGGAGTTGCTCCAACACCTGGTTCACTTAAGGAAGTTGGATCATTGGTTGTGTTCTGTACTCTTCTTTCATCAGCACTACCCAATCCAGATTTATATCTTTCTTCCTTTCCAGTAACCACTCTCGCTTCAAAACCACTTGCTGTAGTCTTCAAAGGTTGATTCTGTTTGGCTTTGGTGAATCCTGGTAGGAGTAACTTTGAGGATTTAACATTAGCAATGTCAGAGGTTTCCTTTGATTTATCTTCTGATATCAAGTCAACTTGAGCTATGTCAGAGGTTACTTGCTTCTTTGTAATATCAGAACTAATTAAATCTTGACTCTGAACAATTTGAGCCATGTCAGAGGTTGTCTTAGAAATCTTTCTTGAAGTCAGAGTAAGATCAACATCTTCAACAGAAATTTCTTCATCCACAAAAGGCACATAAACCTTTATAGGTTCACCAACTTTTTCTTTGCCCTTAGACCTTGGATCTATCTGCAATTGTGATATGGCCTTGGTTGCCTCAATATTTGTCCTTTCTTTTATCACAATGCCTTTGACCTTTGGAAGTTTCTTTTTACCAACAGAAGCTTCAGATTTAGAGTTACTTTTTCTGACTTAAGTCTAGCTTCTTCTTCCAATAGACTCTCAAAGTCCATTCCTGGATTTTCTTTCAGAAATAACTGTCTTGAAATTTCTTCATCAAGATCCAAAAGTTCATCAGAACTTATCCTTTTACTAGTATCAGAAGTAATTCTTTTTCCAGTATCAGAACTTGTTCTATGACTTATAGCTTCAGCTCTTCTTGATGAGAGACCTCTACCTTGACTATGACCTCCACCCATTCCAGAGTTTCCCTGGTCATCTTTTTCATCATCCTTCCCCTTCAGTGTCTTAACAGTTTTGCATTTGGACTTAAGTACTTTCTCCCCCTTTTTGGCATCAGCAGGTAAAAGAAGAGAGACAAGCAATTCCACTGAGGATTGGATCTCATCGAGTTGAGATTGCTGAGAAGCTTGATTTTTCAAAATTTCATCAATCTGAGACTGTTGCTTCTCTTGGGTTTTCTCAATGTAAGCAACTCTGTCAAAGATAGGTTGGAAAAAAGTTTTCTTGTCAATTTTCTTAGTCATTTCTTGCTTGAGAAATTCTTCCTGAATTTTATGCACCTCTGCGTGAGTTGTTGAATGTAGACCTTGAAGATGTCTAGTACTCAATGCAGTGACTCGAAGCTGTGTCTTGAAATCATCATTAATTAGCATCTCATCAGCTTTTGCCAAGTGCTCAGCAAGAATCGATTGAGAAGGAACAAAAGTAGCTGTGTTCCACTCCTTAGTCCACTCTTGTCCTCTAGGAGTTTCACTCCAAGGTACTGGTGCTTCCCCTGTAACAAACTTCTTGATTATCTCACTTTTGTGAATAGTTTGTTGAGGTGCATGTCCTGATGGACCAGCTGCAGTAGCATCTTCATTTATAGCAGCATCACCAGTAGTATCAACATTTGCAGCATCACAACTTACAGAGTCAGCATCTTCTGATAAAAGAACAGTATGAGAAGTAATTGAGGCTTCAACATCATCCTCTAAGTGCTGATCTGCTTCCAAGTTCTGATCAACAGCCATAGTCTGATGCTCACCTATAATATGATCATCAACATCTAGATGCAAAGAAGGTGTTGTAGACAATTCTGGAGTTTCATTAGCATCAGTAATTGGTGTTGTTGATGGATTAATTAGAGCTGTTGGAGCTTCTAAGTAGAGAACCTCAGGCACATCCAGGTTGTGAATATCAATTTCAGCACTTGTGCCTAGGTCTACAGTAGATACTGGTTCATGTACAGGAGACACAGGTGGTGTAGATGTTTTATCTGTAGCAGTAGCTTCAGCAAATTTTGGCTCTTGTGAGATTAGAGATTCCTGATCTCCTTCCTTATCTGCTGCTTCCTCATCATCTGAAACTGGCATGTGAGCTCTCTGTTTCTTTCTTTTCTTTGAAGATGGAGATTCCTTGGGAGTTTCAGCATAAGACATTCTTCTAAGCCTTTTGAGAAGCTTAGATCCCCCAATTCCAGTATCCTTCTGAGAAGGGACCTTCTCAGCTTCTGTAACAACAGGTTCTGATGTAGGAACTTGTTCCTCACTGTCTGACTCATCTCTCAGAACAATCCTCCTTCTCTTCTGTGGTGTCTGAGGTACAGTCTTTGTCCTCTTGGGCTTGGAAGATGAAGGCTTCACAGTATGTGCTGATGATGAAGGTTCAGTTATCTGTGAAGGTTTGAGATGTGTTCTGATAGAGGGTTGAGTAGGTTGAGGTGTATGTGTGGTATGTTCTGATGGTTGTTGCGGTGTCTGAGATGTGCTGGTGGGTTCAATATCAAGGTAAACAGATATGTAAGTGTGAGGATCAGCATTTACCAGGATCTGTTTTACAGACTGAGGTATCTGTAAGGGTCTAACCACCTTTTTCTTAAGGTCAGCATTGACCAAGTCATTAAATGCCCGTTTTGCAAGTTTAAAGGGTGGAAATAAAGAACCGGCTGGTTGAGGTTCATTAGCACAGCAAAAAGTATAAATAAGCTGACAGAATCTAGCAAAGTATACTACATTCCTATCCTCTGTCATCCTATCCCCTATAAAGCCTAGCACAGCACTTGCAAAATCAAAATGAGTTTGGTGAATAATAGCATACCCGATGTGCTGACTCATAATAGGAATGGCATCAAAGTTGGAACACTTATTGCCGAATGCTTTAGTGATGCAGTCGAAGAAAAAGCTCCATTCCTTTCTGATATGTGATCTTTTCAACTGTCCAAGCTTGGCCAAACTCTTCTCATACCCCAAATTAGCCATAAGCTGCTGTAGAACAGGTTCCTCCGGTGTTGAGAAAACGCAGCCTTCTGCTAAGTGTAGAGCTTTACGAACTGCCCCAGGAGTTACCACATGCTCAATATCATTTACTTCGAAAATAATGCTTGGAGTACCAGTAGCACCACCATTATCAAAATGCCCAGTCCGCTTGTTGGCTGGAAATGACTAGAGGCTGGGTTAATGCATACCCAATCTCACTGTGTGCTAGAAGATCTTGCACAAAGTGCAAATCAGATGAAGCTTCATCATGGTTTAAGATTGCAGCATAGTTGTTGGGTATAAACTTGGCTCCATCTATAATCAAATCCTTAGGTGACACGAGAAAAAGTGAGAAATAAGATTGCATGTAAGGTGTTTGATAAAATATCTGTAAAAAGAATGTCAGGAGATGAGAGAAAATAGAAGTAAAGAAAGAGAGATAAAGTGTGAAAGTAAGTAAAAAAATTTACAATCGTCTCTCTCTTTTAGTTATACACGGTAAAAAAAGTAACCGTTGGACACCTGTCAGACATGCAACAGTAAAAAATAATTAATGGGCACGGGAAAACAGTAATCATTACTTATCACATGCAGTTTTTCAAGGAAAAACCGTTCCACTTACCAAGTAATCCCATTAATTAAGGTAGTTCAGTTTTAATTTAAAATTTAAACTGTTCCCACTTAAAAAAAATTATTTTTACTGCGAGACCAATATTCTGTATAAATACACTAAGTGAGAGAATGACCAAAAAAATAAATCAAGTAAACAGGTACTGCCACGTCAGAATCAGAACTTGATTTGTATCAGATATAAAAACGGTCATCAGAATATGGGTAAATCAGGATTTAAAAATGCATCAGAATTTAAAACAACTCAGAGACAAAATCTTGCAAAAATATAAAATTTTATTATTATATTGAGAAAATACATTCATGAAATTTAAATTACAGCACAAAATTATAAGATTGTCCTAAGCTACAAATCCTATTTCTTCTTCCTACTTTCAACAAAAAGAACAACGAGACGAATGATTCGCTCCTGTTGTCGAAGAGCTTCCAACCGTTCTTCTTCCAGTCGCTCAACATGGCGATGGTAATCCATATAGAAGAACAAGAGATCTGTCAGAACCTCTTGAGGAACTGAGTCCCAAACCTCATCAGGAATGGCAGTAACATGCCATTCTTGCTCCCATTCTGGACAGCTCATGGTGAGAGAGAAAGTATCATAGTTCAGAGCTAAGTTGTAATTAACCATGATTGTGATGAGTGAAAAAGAAATGAGTTTGAGAGTTTGAGTGTAAATGAGAGATGTACTGGCTGGAATGAAGTGTTGGTTTATATAGGCAATAGAATGCTAGGAGACGCAAGGAAAATTTAATGCTTACAGGTAGAAATAATTCTACCTCGTCTCCCTAGACTGAGGAGAATAAAAACAGTCATTGGAAGTGTAAAACAGGGTTTAATGCGCACAAGAAACAAGTAAACATTACTGGGCATGGACGTGTACCACTAACCCTAATTGTAGTGACTGTTAATATCTCACCCGAACATATTCTGATGTAAAATAGGACTGTTTCAGATTTTAACCATAAATAAGTCAAGTAAAGAATCAGAATTTAATATCAGAACTTAGACTTATATCAGAACTTAACAGTCATCAGAACATGATTCCTTAACTCGAAAAATGAATGCCTATTTATGTAATTCTTCACATAAATTCTGATTTCGGTTCGTCAAATCTTAATCATCAGAACTTTCATCATAACTTGTCCTCAGAATTTATGCAATCTGACACATAAACTTTTCATCTAAAACAACATTGATCACCACAGTAATTTTCATCATTTATATGGAGTGTAAATGTGTGCATTAAGCTAAATATCAGACAAAGAGTAAAGTCTAATTCACTTCAGTACATCTTAGAAAAAAGGCATAACTTAGAACTTTACTTAAAATATGTCATTATTCTGAAGCCTACTATTGAATGAGTTCATGCATGAGTCCACCTCAACTATTTTGTAATTATTTTATGCATCTTTTGAAATTTCATTTTACAGTGGCTTCTCAGTGTAAGTGAGTCACGACTGCTTATCAGAATTTATGCTATTATCAGAGTATTTATCCAGTATTCATAGAGTGTGAAAAGTCACCAAGAAACATAATTATTTGCTTTTTTGATGCATATTACTTAATACCAGCAATGCACTTGGGTCGTCCCTTCCACATTTTTACTCTAGATCTCAAAGGAGTGCCTGATTTTTATTCCTTGTTCTTTTCCTTTTTCTTTTGATAAGTGAGGTTTATCAGCACTTAGTACATTCAGCAGATTTACTAACATCAGAACTTAACAGATGAAAAGCATTATTCTAGTTTTTGACTTAGTAATAAGATAGACAAAGTAAACTTAACTAAGCTCAATATCAGAATTTGCTTGTGTCAATAGATTTCCACATAAATAATTACTTCTAACATGGGATCTCTAGTATATTAAAGACTACTAGGTCAGCATCTAGCACAGTTATCCTCATAGGATTGAATAGTCATAGAAACAGTCACATCACCATCAGAGTTTAGAAATTCACATCAGACAACAATCAGTACTTAAGCAATTTTCAATTAAGCACATAATACATAAAGATAGTAATATCTGTAAATATTGATCATAAAGTCTGATGCAGCAGAACAAAAGCTAAGCATATTTAGAGAAAGAACCTGAAACTATTCCAAGTTCATTTACCAATCTTGTAAAAGTAGCTTCACACAATGGTTTTGTGAAGATATCTTCTAGTTGTTGATCTGTTGGAACAAAGTGCAATTCCACTGTACCTTCATCCACATGTTCCTTTATGAAGTGGTACCTAATACCGATGTGCTTTGTCATTGAGTGTTGAACTGGATTACCTGTCATAGCAATAGCACTTTGATTATCACAGTAAATAGGGATTTTAAAATATGTTAACCCATAATCCAGTAACTGATTCTTTATCCAAAGAATCTGTGCACAACAGCTTCCTACAGCAATGTACTCTGCTTCTACAGTTGATGTGGAAATGGACTTTTATTTCTTGCTAAACCAAGAAACCAATGTGCCTCCGAGAAATTGGCATCTTCCAATTGTGCTTTTCCTGTCAATTTTGCAACCTGCAAAATCTGCATCTGAGTAACCTATTAGTTTAAAATCTGATTCTCTGGGATACCACAATCCCAGATCAGCTGTTCCCTTAAGATACTTGAAGATTCTTTTCACAACTGTTAAGTGAGGTTCTCTTGGATCTGCTTGAAATCTTGCACAAAGATAGGTAGCATACATGATATCAGGTCTACTAGCAGTTAGATAGAGTAAATAGCCAATCATACCTCTGTAATCAGCAATATCTACTGATTTACCAGTATCCTTATCCAATTTTGTTGCAGTGGCCATGGGAGTGGATGCACTTGAACAATCTTGCATTCCAAATTTCTTCAGCAAGTTTCTGGTGTACTTGGTTTGACAAATGAAAGTGTCTTCTTTATTCTGCTTGACTTGAAGGCCCAGAAAATAGCTGAGTTCCCCTATCATACTCATTTGATATCTTGACTGCATCAGTTTGGCAAACTTTTTGCAAAGTCTGTCATTTGTAGAACCAAAGATGATATCATCAACATATATCTGAACCAGAAGTAAGTCCTTTCCATGGTTGAGGTAGAACAGTGTTTTGTCTATAGTTCCTCTGTTAAATCCACTTTTCAGAAGAAACTGAGCTAAAGTCTCATACCATGCTCTTGGAGCTTGCTTAAGGCCATAAAGTGCTTTATCAAGCCTGTAGACATGATTTAGATATTTAGGATCTACAAAGCCTGGAGGTTGTTCAACATACACTTCCTCTTCCAATTCTCCATTGAGAAAAACACTTTTCACATCCATTTGAAAGACAGTAAACTTTTTGTGAGCAGCATAAGCCAAAAATATCCTTATGGCTTCCAATCTAGCAACCGGTGCAAATGTTTCATCATAATCAATTCCCTCCTGTTGAGAATATCCTTTTGCAACCAACCTTGTTTTATTCCTTGTAATTATGCCATCACTATCAGTTTTGTTTCTGAATACCCACTTTGTACCAACAACGGATCTGTTCTTTGGTCTTGGCACTAGGGTCCAGACTTTATTTCTTTCAAATTCATTTAACTCTTCCTGCATTGCTTGCACCCAATCAACATCTTGAAGAGCTTCTTCCACTTTCTTTGGTTCAGTCTGAGATAGAAAGGAATTATAAAGACATTTGTTTGAAGTAGCTGTTCTAGTTCTGACACCTGCATCAGGATTTCCAATAATTAAATCAGGTGTATGTGATTTAGTCCACTTCCTTGCAGATGGAAGGTTTTCTCTAGAACTGGATGCTCCCCCATGATCCATGCCATCTTCATCAACATCTTCTGATGCTCCCCCTGAAACTATGCTCTCTGAGTTGAATCCTTCAGTATTTAAGTTTTCAGAGCTATCAGAACTTGACTTATCAGAACTTGATGAATCAGAACTTGAAGAGCCAGTTGTATGTTCTGATGCTTCTTGAGATGTGGTTGTATCTTCAGTATGCTCCCCCTGCACATGTGCATCCTCTTTTGACGTAGTTACCACAGTTTCAATGACATCAGAGTTTGATCCATCAGAGTTTGCAGTATCAGGACTTAGACTGTCAGGGTTTTCAGTATCAGAATTTAATTCTTCATTTTCGAATCTCAGCTGACCATGATCATTGAAATCTTCAAGTCCAGTAATCTTCTTATCATCAAAAGAGACATTGATAGATTCCATGACCACCCTTGTTCTCAAGTTGTAGACTCTGAAGACTTTTGTGGAAAGTGGATATCCAACAAAGATTCCTTCATCAGCTTTTAGATCAAATTTGGATAGCTGTTCAGGATGAGTCTTAAGAACAAAACACTTGCATCCAAATACATGAAAATACTTCATATTTGGCTTCTTTTTCTTCACCATCTCATATGGTGTCTTTCCATGCTTGTTAATGAGTGTTGCATTCTGAGTAAAACAAGCAGTCTGCACAGCTTCAGTCCAAAAATAGGTTGGTAGCTTTGCTTCATCAAGCATAGTTCGTGCAGCTTCAATGAGAGTTCTATTCTTTCTTTTAATAACTCCATTTTGTTGTGGAGTTTCAGGAGCAGAAAATTCCTGCTTGATTCCATGGTCTTTGCAGAACTCTTCCATTGTAAAATTCTTGAACTCAGTGCCATTATCACTTCTTATTATTTTTACAGAGTCTTTAACCAATTTATCCAGTTGCTTGACATGATCAATCAAGATAGATGCAGTTTCACTTTTGGTATGCAAGAAATACACCCATATGTATCTGGTGAACTCATCCACTATGACCATAGCATATTTCTTCTTTGCAATAGACATGACATTTACTGGACCAAATAGATCAACATGTAGTAGGTGATAAGGTTCAAGAATTGATGATTCAGTCTTGCTCTTGAATGAAGATTTCCTTTGTTTAGCCTTCTGACAAGAATCACAAAGGCCATCAGGAGCAAATAATGACTTTGGCAGTCCTCTCACAAGATCTTTCTTGACTAATTCATTTAAATTATTGAAATTTAAATGAGAGAGTTTCTTGTGCCAGTTCCAGCTTTCTTCAATTGATGCTCTACTCATCAGACAGATTGCAGAACCATCAGTATTTGTTGAAAGCTTGGCTTCATAAATGTTACCATGCCAGTATCCTTTCAGAACAACTTTGCCTGTAGATTTGCTTCAGACATGATTGTTTTTGGATCTTAAACTGTTTGTGTGTTAACAAATAGGCTCTGATACCACTTGTTAGGTCACACACACTGTAGAAGGGGGTTGAATACAGTGTATAGCACAATCAAATTGAATTCTAATAACACAAGTAACAGAAAACAAACTTTATTCAAAGCAATAAACTCTGTTACAATATGGAACTGTCATCTTTCAGTGATGAACAAATATTACGAGAGCTGCTAGGGTTACAATGAATAATATTCTCGATAATGATAACACTAATAGTGTAAACCCTATGTCTGTGTTTATATACTATACAGTTACAAGATAATCGCTAATTGATATGGAATATAATTCTGCTTCCTAAAATATATCAATCAGACATCTTTTCTTCCAAGTATTCTATTCTTCATAGAATTCCTTCTTCATGCATATCTCTTCTTATATTTGTCTCGATCTTCTCTTTCTTCAATCAGCCGCCTTCCTTATCTGAACGTTTCCTTTAAGTCCTGATATTATCTTCTGATAAATATCTCCTGAACCTTAAGTACTGATGACTTAAGTTCTGACTTCAGTATAATTGCTGATTTCAGTTAAGTACTGATTTATCCTGTTTAAGTAAGATCTGAAAACTAAACATAAATCATATATATCTAACAATTTAATAGTCCGAAAAAACAGATTATTACATCTAAATCGGGGTTTGGGTATATCTGAAAAATTATGGTTTACCTATATTTTTGTGAAAAAATGTCCTTTTACATATTTTTTAGGTTTAATCGGTGAAAAAAAAATAAGAGTGCATTTTTTATTTTATTTTTTTATTGTAAATAACCCGCAGCCGCTACCCTTCGGGTGCGCACTGGGTAAACCCTACAGGTTCACGCAATAGCCTGCAAACGCTACCCTTCTGGTGGGCACTGGGTAAATACTACGGGCTTACGCAATAGCCTGCATTTAAGCGGCTCAGGATGCATAATCATAAATTCTCCTCCTATGGGATTCGAACCTGTGACCAAGAGTATAGTTATCCCCTCTTTAACCAACTGAGCCAACCCCGGACAAAGTGCATATTTTTTTGTAACGTTTAGTTAGAGTTGTAGGTTGACTCTTATTAATTAGGACACTTTTAAGTTAGTTTATTATTACCCCTTTATTACCCTCGGTTAGTTTAAATTCAGGAGGGTATGCTAATTTGTTAAACCTCAACTGAACTTTCAGAATAGTAAAATTTTATGAATGAGTAATAATCTAAATAGTAATGAATAAGATTATTTGATAAAATTATTTAAATTTCTGAATAATAACATTCACCTATTTTTCGTTAAATGGTTTATAATGTTCAATAATTCTTTTTTTATGAAAGTTGTTTAAATGAAAATATATAAAATTAAAAAAATTGATAGGTTAAAATTTTATCATTTTGTAATAAGTAGGCAAATTTAAAAATTAGACCATAAATAAGTACAATCACTAATAATTTTAAGATAATTATACATATTAAAATTAAAATATTTTTAATATATATAAACATATATAATTTATAAAGAAAGTATATGCATTTTTCTATTTTAATTCAATTAATTGTACATTTAATTATTTTTGATTCAATCAAAAATAATTTAAATTAAAATTTTATTTTCTAAATATAAACATGAAATTTAAAAAATTTACAATCTTTTTTAGTCACAAAACAGATTCCACTACAAGGAGGATACGAAGATTTTTTTTAATAAAAGATGAATGCGTGTATTAAATAAAATGACAAATATAAAATTACTACATGGGAATTGAAAGAAGCAAAGTGACGTACATATAATTTAACTGGTTCAGTGAAAATTTAGAAGCTCACTCGTCCCGTATTTGTTCGGATAATTGTATTCGTCCAAGACGATAGCATAATAGCATAAATAATAGCTTAAGATACATCATATTTGAACCAAATAATTTGAAAGAGGAAAAAATAACGGTTTAGTTCAGAATCACTATTTCACCCGTTAATAAATGAGACCGAAGTCATAACTCACCATAAAAAAGTCTTTGAACAACTTTCACAACTCTAATTAAACATCCTTGGCTTAAATTTAAGCACCCTATTTATTTTTTAACTTTTGAACTTAAAGAACTTGCACGAAAAAGGCCTAAAGAAGATGATGTAAATAAAAGATCATGATCCTTGATAATCGTGTATCAGGTACCATTAATAAAAGATCCTGATCCTTGATAATCGTGTATCAAGTACCATTTCAATAACACATTTCTGCGGGGTCATTAGAATGTTTTTTTTAATTTTCTGCTATAAATATTTGTGAAAATGACTTTTTTCCTTCCGTCATAAGTATCCGCGAAGAGAAAAAAGTTCATTCCACGAATATAAATAATGGAAATAAAAAAGAAAATCTTTTTAGATCTAGACTTTTAAAATAAAAATTTAAGAGTTAGTAAAGCAATATATTAAATAAGGCTTATTTAATAACCAATTATTAGGAATAAAAGGCAAGTTAGATTCTGTTGGCTTTCCCCGGCATGTTTTAAATCTTATCCGTACTTGGTGCTGTCTCTTTCTTATTCCTGTCATTCCTTCTCAGATGTCCACATGTGAACTTCAACTACTGCTACAAACTTACTCATTTTTCTTGATTTCCATTTCTAAGGGTAAGCCTTTTCCACTCTCTTCCCTTCTTTATTTCCTTTCTATATTTTCTTGATTTACTTATGCATTTCAATCTTGTTAAGTATCTTCTTTGGTAGGAGTAAATAGTAAGCCTCCTAAATTATCAAAAAATAAAAATAAATATAGTAAGCTTCCTTCACATGGGTTCCAATTTATTCTTTAAGTGCCGCATCTAATTCTCCATCTTCTTTTTGCACTATCCCTTTATTCCATTTGCTGTTGCTCTTTCTATCTTCTTTATTTATTAATAGCATTGTCAAAACAAAACTTGGTTGGATTCTGATGAATGAATGTGAACTGATATTGGAGATAATATGAGTGCGGTTTGTGTTTGGCCTTTGTTGTTACTGCTCTTTTTTGGGGTTTTGTCAAATGGGGTAATAAGCGAAAATGTTAATTCTTCAAGACCGGCTATTGTTAATATCGGAGCTGTTTTCACTTTTGATTCTACCATTGGCAAATCCTCGTATTTTGCGATTAGGCAAGCTGTGGATGATGTCAACTCCAATTTCAGTGTTCTTCATGGAACTAAACTTCATGTCGAAATGCGGAATTCTAATTGCAGTGGCTTTCATGGCATTATTGGAGGTATCTTTTATGTAATTCTACATTTTCCTTAATGCTTTACTTTCATAGAGCATTGGTGAAACTATTATTTACGCATAGCATTTACGTTTACTGCTTTGATTAACATAGTAGCTAACTAATTTAGAAATCTCAATGTGTTATGAAAGGTCAAGTGAATGATTGCTTTTTGGGTGCAGGCAACCATCTATTATTGTTCTACTATTGTGTAAAGGCTTAATTATCAAATATGTCACTTATTGCATCCAAATGAATCAAGTGGCTCACTGACTACAAGACTCAAATGAACTCATTTAAAAATTTGTATAAAAAATATCACTCTATCGTTAGTCGAAATTCTGAAAAGTATTATATATTGAGTTTCACACATTTTTTATGAATTATTTTACATCCAAATGAAAGGTTCTGAATTCTACTATTTTAGATAATATTGTTAGATTTTTAAAATTTTATCAACTATTTATTTTTAATTTTTTGATTATTTTATTTGATTTAAATAAAAATAAATGGTGGATACATTTTTAAAAATCTAAAATATTATCTAAAATACTAGAACTCGGAATCTTTCAATTGGATATAATATCATTCATAAAAAATGTGTGAAACTCAATATATAATACTTTTAAGAAATTTGACCAACGATAGAGTGATATTTTTGATACAAATTTTCAAATGAGTGACTCATTTGAGTCGATTTTGTAATCAGTGACTTACTTGATACATTTGGACGCAGTAAATGACCTATTTGATAATTAACCCCTATTGTAAATTGTATTATTGTATACCTGTATAATTGGGTTATCCTAAAACCCAATATTGGTTCACAATCAATTACATCTTCACTGTCTTGAGTAGAAGCCTGTCTATAACATATTGTTGAGCTGCCAACTCTCCTAAAAGCTAAAGATGTTTACAAGTGGACTTAATATGTATATATGGCATGCTTATGTCATCGCGATTTGCCATAGCAGCTGAAAAGTCTTACATTGGTGCAGTATGGTTTTAAGGAGGGATAGTGCAGTCCAGTGTGTGGTGCACTTGGTATAAAATTTCATTATAATAAGAAATAATACATTGACTTCCAGGTTTTGAGAAATTATAGTTCAACGATTTTTGTCCGTTTTCATGTTATTTTGTATAATCTTATAACTCTCTTCAGGTAATAACAGAAGCCTAATAAAAAATATAAGACAGTTAAACTATGTTTACTATACATATAGTACAATCCAATCGGTAAGTTCATGCTAGTAAATTATATTCTGCTTGTTTCTTTGGATTTGGGTTTTTAATAAAAAACATATTTTTTTTAGAAGTGGAAACGTGGAATTATCGTACCTATTGTTTCCTTTCACTTTGCAATGGTTATGGTCAGCCTAGTCAGCTGTGATGCCCCTGCAGATTCCTTAAATCATGATTTTCATATGTTGCTTACAGCTGTGCAATTCATGGAGGCCAGTACTGTGGCTGTTATAGGCCCACAGTCATCTGAAGTAGCCAATGCTATGTCAATTGTTGCGAATGAACTCCAAGTACCTCTGTTGTCATTTGGTGCCACAGACCCCACTCTCTCCTCTCTCCAGTTTCCTTTTCTTGTCAGGACGACACAGAGTGATCTGTACCAGATGACTGCAGTAGCTAATATTGTTGAGCACTATAATTGGAAGCAGGTAATTGCCATATATATTGATGACGATTATGGAAGGAATGGGGTTGCAGCGCTGAATGATGCACTTGCAGCAAGGCGCCGTAAAATCTCATACAAGGCAGGGATTCCTCCTGGACCTGGTGTCAGCAGGGGCGATGTCATGGACATTCTTGTGAAACTTGCGGTGATGGATTCTCGCATAATAGTTTTGCATGTTTACCCTGCATTGGGCTTCACAGTGTTGTCTGTTGCACAGCATCTCGGAATGATGACTGATGGATATGTGTGGATAGCAACTGATTGGCTTTCATCTGTTTTAGACTCTTCACAACTTTCTTCTGAGAAGATGGATTCAATGCAAGGAGTTTTAGTTTTGCGTCAGCATACCCCGGATTCGGATAGAAAGAGAACATTTATTTCTAGGTGGAACAACTTGACTGAACGTTCTGTTGGGCTTAATAGTTACGCCCTTCATGCTTATGATAGTGTATGGCTTGTTGCGCATGCTATTAATTCATTTTTAAATCAAGGGGGTATTATCTCTTTTTCCACTAATTCTAAACTGAGCTCTGGAGGTGGTAATCTTCACCTTGAAGCCTTGAGCACTTTTGATGGAGGAAAGCATCTGCTGAGGAACATATTGCAGAGTGACCTCAATGGATTAACTGGGCGTATTAAATTTAATACTGACGGGTCTCTTTTTCATACTGCATATGATGTTATTAATGTTATTGGGACTGGTTTTCGTCAGATTGGTTATTGGTCCAACTATTCTGGTTTGTCAACATTGCCTCCCGAGACATTCTACTCAAATCCAGTTAATTTCTCAAATGGGACACAAAAATTGCACAGTGTTGTTTGGCCAGGAAACACTGTAACAAAACCTAGAGGATGGGTTTTCCCCAACTACGGGAAGCTACTGAGAATCGGAGTTCCTGATCGTGTGGGTTATCGGGAATTTGTATCCAAATCGCGAGGCACCAATACTTTTAAGGGCTTCTGCATAGATGTATTTACAGCAGCTGTGGATTTGCTCCCATACGCAGTTCCATATGAATTTATCTCCTACGGGGATGGAAAGGAAAACCCAAGCTACACAGGGCTAGTTAATGAAGTTGCCTCAGGGGTGAGTACAAAATAAGAAAAAAAATGTTGGTTTTCAAATGTTAAGAGGGAACCTTTATACTTATGCTATTTTTCTTTCTATTTCTTTTGTTCGTGCCCTAGTTTTTCGATGGCGCCGTCGGTGACATTGCTATTGTCACAAATCGAACAAAAATTGTGGATTATACACAACCATTTGCTGCATCTGGGCTTGTCGTAGTTGCTCCATTTAAGAAGTTAAACACGGGTGCTTGGGCATTTCTACGACCATTTTCTCCACTACTGTGGGGTGTAACTGCTGCTTTCTTTCTTGTTGTTGGTGTAGTTGTTTGGACCTTGGAGCATCGGATTAATGATGAGTTCAGAGGAACCCCTAAGACACAGCTAATAACCATTCTATGGTGAGTTATTCTAGTTTGAGCTGAGAAATTCTTGACATTGTATATTTCGTTAGCTTTTTTCTTCTTACCCATCTCCTTATTCATACAATTACTGAAGTTGTTAGGGCTAGCTCTTATTATCTGTTTTGTCAAGAAGACTAGGCCCAGAAACAAAAGTAATTTGTAGCAACTGCTTAGCGAAAGAAGTTCTGTGTTTGGTGATGGTTACATATTTTGTTTCCAATCTTTTTATAGGGCAGCTGGAGTAAATTGGAACACTGTAGATATAGCAAAAATAAAATAAAATTGCAACACTGTATGCTTGTGTAATTCCTTGATATTTGTCTTCAATTAGTCCTTCTTTCTCTTATGATTGCTTCTCCAGTCGAGTAGATAATTTTGTAATGGGTTAAATATCAAAGTGGTCATTCAACTGAACGTCGTATATCAGTTTAATCATTAAAGTTAACGGGGTATCATTTGAATCACTAAAGCCATAATAAATATCATACATATACCTCAAAATATGTGCTCGAAAATTAAAATTTATTTTATGGAGTTCTATATATTTTTCTCGAATCCTATTACAACCAAATGAAAATGTATGAATTCTAGTATTTTCTATAATATAATAAGATTTTTTAAAATTTATCTACTATTTATTTTTAATTTTGTAGTCATTTGCTTTATTTAAATAAAAATAATTAGTAGATAAATTTTTAAAAATCTTAAAAAATCATCTAAAATAATATGAATTCATAACTTTTCATTTGGTTGTAATAAGATTTTAAAAAAATGTTTAGAACTCCATAAAATAAATTTTAATTCTCGAGCACATATATTGAGGTATCTGTTTGATATTTATTATTACTTTAGTGATCCAAATGATACCCCGTTAAGTTTGATGTTTGATGATTAAACTGATATATGACATTCAGTTGAGTGACCATTTGATATTTAACCCATTTTGTAATTATCTACTTCAAGTTGTATTTTTAACATGAGGCTCTTTTGCATGCATCATGACATAGCTTGTCAATAATATTAAATAATATGAACTCTTCCTATGTACTGGTGAGCTGAACATCTTTGATCATCTTGTTGAAGTAATTTCTTTGTGATAACTTCTTGCTTTATTTTCTTCAGGTTTAGCCTCTCTACTCTATTTTTTTCCCACAGTAAGTGATACTCTTGTTTTGTTTTAAGCCTTTTGGATATGCATAATTTTTTGGAGAAAAAACAGAGTATTTTATTTCTTTGTTTCTTCTATTATATGCAGGAGAGAACACCGTGAGTTCCCTTGGCCGTCTAGTGCTGATTATTTGGCTATTTGTTGTTCTGATAATTAACTCAAGTTACACTGCTAGTTTGACATCTATACTTACCGTGCAACAACTGTACTCTCCAATTGATGGGATTGAAACCTTGAAAAAGCTTGAGGAACCTATTGGATATCAAGTGGGATCTTTCGCTTACCATTATTTAGTTGAAGAAATTGGTATACGTGAATCATTGCTTAAACCCCTCGGAACACCAGAACAATATGCTGCACAGCTTGAACTTGGTCCAAAGAACGGGGGTGTTGCTGCTGTGGTCGATGAACGCCCGTATGTAGATCTTTTCTTGTCAACACGATGCAAATTCAGAGTCATAGGTCAGGAGTTCACCAAAGCAGGATGGGGATTTGTAAGTTTCTAATTTCTATATTAATTAACTCGTCTATATATGTCTGTTCTCCAGTGTGTATGCACCATACAAGATATATATTGCACTTACTTTTTGAAGAATGACAAAGGCAATTATTTGTAAACTGTACATTTCCTTTTCTAATATATATCTTGTAAACTCAATTCATTGCATCCTTTTGTAGGCATTTCCACGTGACTCTCCCTTGGCAGTGGATTTGTCTACTGCAATATTGACACTATCAGAGAGTGGAGATTTACAGAGAATATACGACAAGTGGTTGTCAAGAAGCACATGCAGCTTGGAGACTGCAGAAATTGACTCGGATCGTCTTCACCTGCAAAGCTTCTGGGGACTCTTTCTTATATGTGGGATAGCTTGCTTCATTGCCCTTCTCATATATTTCCTGCAGATTATGCGCAAATTTCACCATTCCACCACTGCCGATCCTGTGTCAGATGGCCAGGGTAGTTCACATTCTAAACGTATTCAAAAATTATTGTCAATAATTGATAAGAAAGATCCAATAAAGAGACAGAGTAAAAGAAGGAAAACCGAGACGCCAGTTCCCGAGGATAATAATGCAAGTTCTGAATTGCAAAGCAATTCTGAGCCTGAGATACAAAGAGTAGACCACATCTTTTAGTTCTGTTGTAACAATATTTCATTTTTCAATATATCTGAAACTAATTTAGATCAGATCATACGCATTGAATAATACACGTTACTAACTTCTGTTATTTGTAAGAGAAAATGATATTCACTTGATTAACAATGTATATATTAATTTAATAATTTCTCTTCATAAAACTGAATTTATTATGAGAAAAATGTCACCAAGTACAAACAAGATAATTTCTAAACAAACATCACGAGTTCCACAATCTAAAAGATTTTAGTTTCCAGATTTTTTTTTGAAAACCTGTATTACGGAAAGGGTTGCATATCTTACATTAATTCTTTCCTACATACACAAACAAAACTGCTATAATAGTGGTATGTTAACAGAAAGATCTGATGCCAAAGCTAAATAGTAGTAAAATTTTACAATTTATGAACTATGTATAGAATAGGCTAAGGCGCTAAGCTTAGGAGTAAGGTGGGAAGCCACTACATCAACAGAAAGCGAGTAAGGTGGGAAGCCACTACATCAACAGAAAGCTCCTTCCCTAGCAACTCTATAGTATGTCCGGGAAGCGCTGGATTGATGTCCAGAAAATTTAGCTACCAAAAGAGACGGCAAACTAGAATTCGGAAAACCAAAAGACAACATGTATGATGAACTGCTTTGTGCAAGCTATTAAAGACAATGGAAGGACCTAGAAGAAGCATCGAGTAAGGTAAGAATAAGACCGTATACACTGTTTCTTCCTCAGCTATAAAGGGTATTCTTTCTATCCTCATTATGTTAATTGGGCTAAGAAATGTGTTTTTGACTGTATAATACAGTAGATAAAATTACAATTCAGCTTCGGTCCTTGATAATCTAAAACACACAGTATTTCTTCTCCCAGTTTTCAATTTTTGAAGACAAGTGACAAATACCCGGTCTATCAATGGAATTCATGCATAGGATTAGCAGGGGCTTTTTTCAAATCAGCTGGTTAATACTGAAGTTCCTATGCAAATACTAATATTTCTATTATTTCACCTTGGGTATATGGAGAGATAGAAAGGGAATACACTTGTAAGATTGTTCATTGCAGAACTAACAGACATGCAATTAAAAAACGCAAGTTTGAGCAAACAAATCATGACTTGTAAATCAGAACAAGAAAAAACAACACTGACCAAACAAACTCTAAAACTAATCATAGCAATTTCAGCGTCCTTTGAAAACTAACTATTTTACTGCAAAGCATGCAGCTTCAGTCTAACACCGATCACAGTAGTTTCAGGTCCTATTTTTACATGACATCCTACCGTGCAACAATGTATTTTCTCAAAGTCAACGAATTACATGGGATTCGGTGTCTTTTAAAATCTACAGTGCAGGCGGTCAACATTGTATCATCTGAAAGTCGCTCTGAGCTGATGTTTACGAGCTGCAGGAACTATCTCACGACAATATTTATAGATCTCATACTAAATACATTATCTTAGACATTTAGAAAAGGCAAGTTCTACATCATTTTACCATTCAAGGTAATAAAAAAAGGGTTAATGATACAGTCAGCCGATGGATCTTAACAATTAATCCATTGCCTTGCCTTCTCATTTAGCTTAAGTTCTAATATACTACCATTTCAACCATATGGCATCCAATAAACGAAGGAGAAAGTAGATTGATAAAAAGTCTGCTACTGAAACAACTTGCCCAGGTGGCACTTAAAAAAAACCCAATATGTAGTAAACTACATAGAACTGCTTAAAATTAACACCAATCTCAAGCACCTTATATTGAATGTAGCAAAACACAAGAGTTCATAACATTTAATGTCTAAAAACAGCTAATACACAGTATGTGATAGTAGTAAAGGCCAGTGACAAACGGCTGGCGATATGACGATATCACATAGCAGCTTCTATTTCATCAGTATCCACAGCCACTCCATTAGGGGAATCTTCTGTTCGCAGCTGAGCAGATACATCATCGATAGCAGAGTTAAGTTGTTCAATCTTCTCAGACAAAATCTTGCGCGTTCTCTGTAAATTGAACTAGTAAATTTCTTGTAGAAAGAAAATAAAGGAAGAGACTGACCACCGCTATTAATGGTTAATTATATCATGTAAGAATAATAGTTAAATAATGTTTTAAAGGTGCATATCCAGCATTCAAATCCTCAATAAAGGCTAAAAGCATATAAGTTTAATTTTTTTTTAAATGGCAAAAGCATATCATGCAGACTTTTCTACCTCCAAAGCTTTCTCTTCATCATATATGAACTTAGGCAGCTTTCTCATAAGATCCTTCTTGTCAGCTCCAGCTAGTGCCTTGCTTATCTAAAAAGGAACAAAAACGCTGTCAAACGACAAACTTATATATATTTCTAATTCAGTCCATTAAGAAATATCCTACAACAAAGAAAATTCATATATATATATATATATATTCTAATCCAATAGTATAATGTTCCATGATTTTATAATTGTTTGAGGCACAAAGCATTCAGTACCAACTAAGAAAACAGAGAGAACCCTTATACAATGACTGTCAGATAAAAGTAATTATCATGCGAATCAAACACCTGAGGTGCATATACAGCGCCAAGTGTACCAACAACTATTCCTCCCAAGACAAATCCACTAATAAAGATGCTCCCACTGCTTGGCCTTCCACCATCACTGTAATTCCAATAAACGGCTCGTCACTTGATGTGATACATGTAAAAATATCTAGACACAATAATTTAACCAAAAGAATACTGGTTATGGTTGGATTATATAACATTATGCAACTACTTGATACCTGTAGCTTGCTTGAACCGCAAGTGACTTTCTTCTGGTTTGTCGACTAGTGTTGACCGTTGATTTGATAAGAGATCCATTTCCAGTACATACGTCAACAGACTTCAAACGGGAGCCTTAAGAAACAAAGATAGCTTTGAATGGTAAAAATATCACAATTTATTATCATAATGGTGACAAAACACTAACGCAAGCAACCTTTGTACAGATATGAAAAATCTTCTAAATAGGATAGGGTGTCGAACCAATATCCTAAATACAGTCAATATCGGAAGTACACAACTCAATATTCCCACATCTTAACTTCAGACCAAAATCTGCTCATGACTAATAAAAATGTAACAAACTCCAAATTAACCTTCATCAAAACCCCTTCCATTTGATAGCAATAATACACGCAAAGAGTTAATTGCAAAGATCAGATCAGTTGAAAGGAATAAAATTGTTCTAAACTGGAATGAAATATATCTAATTTTCCTTCCTTCCTTTATTTTCATTCCTACCAATTTACACAAGTAACGAATCCCGCCAATTAATAAAACACACCCATTTTCTCCGCAAACCTCATCACAAAAATTGAGTAAACTTGAACTTAATTAATTCAGTCTATCCTCTCACATTATTTACAACTTATCATTCCATTCCTACCTCGTAACAACACACATATAAAATCCCCGAAACTTGACCACAAATCAAACAATATCACGCAATATTTGAACTAAACCCAGAATCACAAAACCACTAAACACATGTTTAAATTAGATGCCAGCCACTAATCCCAAAAGTAAATAGTGTCAAACAAGTCTATCACCTCAATCAATCGAAAACAACACAAATCAGATACAGAACACAAGACAAATATAATTAAAAAAAATACCTGAAGATAATTGGGGTGAAGAAACTTTGGGGAAAAGCAGGGAATTAGAAAGCAGAGCCATCCTTGATTATGAGCAGATCAAATCAAACACACAGAATAATAGATTGTGTGTGTTGTGTGTGTGTTTGAAATGGTGGGGGTGTAAACAACAAAAATATATACTACGGAAAATAGAACAATTTGTGTCGATAATACCGAGGCTTCACACTCGCTGGAGTTGCCAAATTAAATTTGGTCACTTTATCATTATTTTCTATTTTCTTTTTTGTTTTTCAGGGCACTAGAAAATCGATATTATTCGGGTGAAACTATTTAAAATTAATTGGATCAAGAACTATTGTATAGTTTAATATGATAATATTTAAGTATAAAATTAGAGACTACCTGATTTTTTAAATTTCAAATAGGTTACATATATATATTTTTTAAAAATAATATAAATTAATTGAATAAAATTCAGAAACCTTTTTTAAGGTAAACCTGGAAGTAGAAACAAAATACGTTTGAGAAATCTTAAATTAAGTAATTTATGATTTAAATAAATTATATCCTTATATTATATATAATTAGAGTAAAACAGATAATATGGTACGGTAAGGTATGATTTGGTCGTCACAGTCCTACTAACACCTAACACTTAAACAAACCTACAAAATACATATGCTGGCAAAACAAAGCAACATCCAATTAGCATAGTAATATTTGAAATCACATACGTTAATAGTTCTAGAAAAAAATTTCTATTAATTTGTTAACTTCTTCTTCATTAAAGTTAAACTTTTAAAATTTGAAAAAAATAATACGGTTTCTAAAAAATAAATGTATTATATATCATAAATAATATGATATTATCATTTCTAATAAATAAATATTAACTAGAAAGTTTTATAAAAATAGATTAAAATAAATAACATAATTTATGTTAAATGCAACTGAAAATAATGTAATAAATAAAAAATAATAATATCAAATCAAAAGTAATGTATTAAATTCAGTAACACCATTTAAAAATAATATTAATACATGGAATATAAATTATTAAATAATCAATTACATTGTTTATGTTTACGCATATTGAAAGTATAATACAAGTAAAAATATAACACAAAATTAAATTTCAAGTATTAAATAAAAATTAATACAATCGAAAGTAATGTATTAAATTCGATAACACCATTTAAAAATAATATTAATACAAGTGAAAATAATTTATTAAATAATCAATTATATCATTCATGTTTATACTAAAAATATGCATATGAATAATTAAAAATCAAAATCATTAAATATAATCATACAAAATTAAAAACCATTCACTTAATTTTTTTTATAAAAACTAAAAAAAAACACCAAAAAACACATAAAAAAATTTAATAAAATTCGGTGCATTGCACGGGTATAAAGCTAGTAAATGATAAAATGAATAAGTGAGTTCTAAGCGACGACAAATTTATAAGTGGAAGGAGCTTATAAGTTGTCGATCAAACAGGTAAGTAAGACAAGAACAGCAAAGAGTGGTGTTCCTTTCCAGAGGTGACGAGTTCGACAGGAAATGGAAGGCAAGGCAAAAAGAGATGCTCGTTATGATAGAGAGAGTTCATAGCTATAGTGAGTTCACCTGTGGTCTTGGTGTTATGATACTTAAAAGACGCCATTGTTACTTACATTTTATTATTTTGTTACAGCCTACAGGTTGAAAATGCTGGTGTTGGTCCAGTATCGGATGTTTTAGTTGCCTTTCCAGATTGACCAAAATGCTAAAAATATGGTAACGTTTGCTGGTACTGCCTAGTGAAGGAAAAGGGAAACCAAAAGGAACTCTTTCCATTGAGACTGTTCATCCGAAAGGAATGCCTCTGTCACTTATTTATTTGTTTGGTAATCGTCATCTCTGCCTACAGAAATGGGTAAGGGAGAAAGCTTGACCTTGGACCTTTTTGCAGTATTTACTCATATACTGCAACCGTTCCCAGAAAATATCACTCAAGCTGTTAGTTTTCCAGAACATAGCTTATTATTTCTCTCCTTATATTGTTAAAGCACAAACACTTGGTCTTAAATTACTATTCATTTTGTAAACAATCATCCTTTCCCTGTTGCTCAAGAGCTTGTGCGAGAGATAGAGATCTCCCACTGGGGGAATGTACACATCACAGAGCATTACAACATTATACATAATGGAGCTCAGACCATAGGACAATTTTCTAGGTACCGGGTTGATTAATTAATTATGTAGTGATGGTCTTGAAGTGATTTTATAGCCAAGTTCACATATTTCGTAAATGTTGCAAATTGGACTAGCAGGCTAGAGGCCTTTTGAGGTATACAAACCGCTGAATTGTCTTGGAATAAGTTAAAAAAAATAATAATTAAAAAGGACATTTACAAGATAGTGATTAATTCAACAGAAGTTTCAGCTTTGGGTTCTTATTCAATGCAATATTCTGCGTAAATATCCAGTTTGCTCGAAAAGACTTGCATTCACTCCCTTTCAACAAGTTAATCTACCAAATCTAATGGAAATAAAGCTAAGCCGAAACATGACCTGTGGCCTTATTTTTTAAACAGCTAACTACCACAAGTGTGTAAGCTCCAAATTTAACCCTCCTCTACACTAATCAACTGGATAATAAGAGTCCATCACTAATTGTAATCAGCATGATCAGGAGCTTAACAAAATTATTACCTCCAAGACATCCTTGACATTCCTTGCGCTTTAGTTTTCTAATCTTTTCTACGGTTCAATGGGCTGCCACAGCCAGCCCTGCCAGAGGACTCACTATGAGTTCCATGTGACAGTGGGCTGCTGCTAGGACCTGTAGAATCACCACCTGGAATGAACTGCTGTGTAGCAGATGAAGGTTTTATTTGGTTAGTTGCATTGTGATCTCGGTGTTCTTCTTCAATGAAATTTCCAACGACTACCTGCATATGATAGGAATCTCTATTTCCATGTCATTCGTGGTAGAAAAAGAATCTTTATTTTTGAACAATATTTATGGACATTTATCCCGCTGTGTAACATTGACTCATTTGTTTTGGTCATATCAAAATGAATGAGGATTTAAACTGTTTTACAGAGATATTGTAACATATATCAAAATGCAGCCAAAACACAAAAAACAGAAAGCATTAAAGATAAAGGGGAAGAAAAACTGGGAAAAAAGTTCGAGAAACTTCTTAAAGTATTGACGAATGATATCTAAACATTTTACAGGATCTGATGTATGCAAAAAGAATATATAAAAAATGCTATGAAAAAAAGCTTGAGAAACCAACTTTACGGACCTGAACAGCAGATGCAGCGATTATGGGGCCTGCCACACAACCACCCAGAAACCGGCCATCTTGGCAGGCTAGTGAGATACTTAGTCCACCCGTTCTGCTCTGCTGACCACCTTCTCCTGACAGTGAAAATGAGCCAGATATTGATAAAACATCAAATAGTCCCTGCATGAACAAAAACTTAATTACAAAAGTCAGACTGAAACAGCGTGATTATTCTAGATAATTCTCTTTACATGAGAAAACCAGCATATAAAATATTCATGACTTTCGCTAACGTGCTCTTAAATATTCTAGTTCAGGCTCATAGTACTACTGAAAAAATATAGATAAAACTTCGCATTTGGATCACACAAAAAGTAATTAATCTTGGATAACTTGGCTTTTCTTCCAGTGCAGAAGGGGACGGGAACACTTACATCTACTAATATTTTACACTATCCATAGGACCTGTGTACATTATAATTATAAAGCCATTACTATTATATCTATTAATTATTCAAATATTTTTATTTACATAAAATTGAGGGTGATGCCTCCTCTAATATATTAAAATTTTGCCAACTTAATAAAGTGTGTGCTAGTAAGGTAAACTTATTCATTAATTGTAAACTTGACTTGGAATAAGACATACCTCATACGTTGTAGTTCCGCCAGAATTTGCAGCGTGACGTAGAGTTACAGTAGATATGGTACCACTTCCGGATAGAACACAGATGACACTTGGACCATTTTGAGACGATGAAATTAATTTGGAGGACACGTCCTGAACTCCAGATAAATAAAGTTAAGTTACAGGTGCTAGAAATTTAGATCGGGTTTATAACAAATATGAAAAAATAGCAGTATTATGCATTCCGTCGTCTGTGTATCTGATATAATAATAACAGTTTGACCTATTACAACAACCCTTGGTTCTTTAAATCATTTCTTATCAAAATGTAGCTATTTTATATAACATGCAATTTGTTTTAGTCTAAATAGATGATTTCTGAAG
This sequence comes from Apium graveolens, assembly GCF_009905375.1. NCBI lineage: Eukaryota > Viridiplantae > Streptophyta > Magnoliopsida > Apiales > Apiaceae > Apium > Apium graveolens. The sequence continues at coordinate 284,089,239 of NC_133650.1, read as the reverse complement.
TTCCTAAATTTTTTGGGTGAGCTATACAAGGTGCAACTGAAATGCCATATGACGTGATTATTCATCAACCTAATAGACAGATGACCTTCCAGTGAGTAAAAAAAAGTTGAAAAGAAACAATAAAACCTCTCCAGGTTGCACAGTGACCATACGTGGAATAAATCCCATCCTTGCTGTTCCTGCAAAGTAGAAAACCTCATCAAAATTGAGAAAATAGATTGGTAACTATATAATCACATTCTACCATAAATGTGACTGAATTTTATTAAAAAGAGTAACATGGAAATAGTTCTGTAAATGGCATAAAAAGGGAAAGCAATAACAGACCATCCGCTTGTTGGATTGGTAATTATCATTACAAAATTGTAGATCATTCTATTAAGTCAACTTGCAAGTTCCTAGAGAGCAATATTGTGATGACAGGTAACAGTTGTTAAGAAGCCATGGCACCGGTGTCAGCTAGAAAGCTTAGTCTTCAAAAGGTACAACAACAGTATTTATACTAGTTATATTTAAATAAAAGGTTAAGAAATGTAATTACGTTTTGCGCAAATGCATAAACAGAGACCATATATGATATGAAGCCACAAGGCCGTGCATTTGATATATCCTTTTAGCAACAATGTACAACTTAATTACGTTAACAAGTCAGTAATCAATATGGAAATTTATCTATGAAATCCAGATGAACGACTAATATAGTCAAGAGAAATGTTACAAAAAACTAATTAGTAGTAGTAAAATAGTTCATGATGCAATTGTAGACTTGTCCGGTGATTTTATATAATTTCATTTTTCTGCTAGAGAACAATACACAGTCTGATTTGGGAAGAAAGTGTTCAAAAAGCAAATCTAAGAGAAGGGCATAAGTGATACTGAAACATATCCAAAGTTCCCGCAACTGAAACATATATAAAGGAAATAGCACATCTTCATCATATGAAAACACTAGTCAATGTGCAAAATCCATCCACCTTAATTTGATCACCAAGGGTCCATTCAAAAGTTTCCAAAGTATAGCCATTACCAGACAATAAAAAAAGCACTAATAAGCGAAAATCCACAAAAGAGATACCACATATTTTGATGTCAACAAACCAATAAATAATTTTTATTTCTAGAGTTCAACTCTCACATCCCCTCTCCCAGTACTTCAAATATATCATTCATTAAATAGTTTTCTTTAAAACAGTCAAACATTCAAAATGTCATTATAAATAGGAAGGAAATATATGACAAAAGTAATAAAGTTGATGATTTTTTGCTCCCATGTGTGCTTCCTAGATTCTAAGAGGGAGGAAAACATAAATACAAAAGGAAAATTGAGTTTACTTCCGTTCCAAAAGAGGGATGAAAGGGATTAAATGAGAACTACTAATTTTTTTGTAATTCCAAATATATATTTTTAGTCTTTTATAATAAAATTCATTTTGACCCCCTAGTGAAAGTCATTTCACTTTATAAGTTCCATTACAGGTGAGGATTTCGGATTTTGGGCCTGTCATAGAAATGACAATTTCGTATAAAACTTAATTAATTTGATAAATGAACTTTTCACCCCTATCTCTTACTTCAATCTTCTTCCTAAAAAAGCTCCAGATGAAGGTCTAATTATATCACAGATACATTGAGCACAAGATTATCAACATGCATGATTGAATACGAACAATAAAGATACCGGATCATTACTTACCAAGAGGAGCTTCCATTTTGTGCTTCTTAGCAGAACCAGGAGGTCTGCCTCTCTTCTTCACCGGAGCTTCGGAGGTAGAACCTCCTAATGCAGAAGTGGCAGCTGAATGCTGAAGCTGAGACGAGAAGGCCATGCATCCTTGCTGACCATACTTCTTGGCTCGACCTCTCTTTCTACCTCTAGATTCATCCCTACCATATTTTTGATGTGGCAGGCCAATGACGGTCTCTCGGTTTGACAAAGGAGGTGGGAATGAGCCTGTGAGTGGTTCCAAGACAGGAGTACCATCAGCATTGTAAGTAGGTCTTACATTGCTGATTAAAAGCTGTGAAGCTGGCTCTTTAGTTGTCCCCCCTTGCTTTTTCTCAGGTTCCATCTCTTCAAAAGAATTTTAATTTGCCCCTGGAAAGATCACATTGAAATGAAGTCAAACAAACACAATAGAAGTATTAGAAGCTATAAAGATCCTACGTTACTACACTAATATGACAGACCAGGCTAAGCTATGTTACCGGTTAAAATGATTTTAAAAGAGCCAAGTCTAAGGTGAGAAACAAATTTTAGGATTACAACTTCAAAATCATACATTTAACAACATAAAGATCTGTGAATTGTCATCGAACAACCTAAGAAACATTTAAAAAATTTTAAGAGACTGAGAAAATATATTTAAAAAGGTGAACAACTGTACACCAGTAAGTTATCTAGAAAGTATAAATAAATTTAAAGAAATATCTCAAAATTTGTAGACCCGTGAACTGTCTAGAGAGTATAAATAAATTTAAAGAGATATCTTAAGGTTGTTGACCCGTGAGTAGCCTAGAAAATATAAATAAATTTAAAAAATACAATGAACCCATGAATTGTTTTAGGAATAAGTTAAAATATATTTAACCCTAATAATAATCTAAAAAGCATAAATAAATTTAAGAACACAATAACACTAGTGAATTCTTTTACAATATGCTCAAATCAAGTTAACAACAATCACAGGTGAGGCTCTGACTTGTCTCCGTTGAATAACTTAAAAAATAACATTACATGCACATGGTATTTAGGTGTGTATTTTTTTTTTTTTTGAGTAGGGAGTTGGTCACTTAAAATTTATATATTTTAAAAAATATCATTATAAAAGTTAAGAGTGCAAAAATAATATCTAAAATATAATAACAATTACAAATATATTGTCTAAAAAAGTAGAAGAAGAGAAATGCATAAATTATGTTTAATGACACTTAAACCCAAGTTCAAGTTTATTATCTTTCAAAAGGATAAGTACATTAATATAGAAAGATTTCAAGAATACAATGACAATTATATACACGTACGTGGAATAAGCTCACTACGCCATATTTTTAAAATAAATATTTTAACAAATATCAAAATAAAATTATTAAAAAAATAATAAACTTATTAAATGAAATGTCATGTTTGACTTCAAAATGCTGATAATAATAATTGATTGCTCGTTTCAAAATAAATGTACACTTTTAAGAAAATTTGTATACTAAAATATGTGAATTATAGTTGATTTTGAAAATAGAATTTTATATTTAAAATTGAAATAAACAACTAACTTTTAAAAGTGAATATTTATTGTGAACTAATTTTTTTATAACTACTTTTATATATTTTATACTTTCTTTCGGGGAAGCAAAGATCTATTTTGCTGATTAAAACATCTACTACCACAATCTTCTGTTAGATAAAAAGTTTATACGACACGTATGCATATAAGTTAAAAAAAAGGTATACAAACCCACCTGCTAGCCAAAAAATTAGACTCATCTTATGTATTACATAAATAATAAATAAATATAGTTATGTTCTACGAAGTTCTCAGTTTTTGTAAGTTCATTTATGTTCTTCAATTAAAATATTACGTAAAATTTTGCAAAACATATTATTTTGTGAATAATTTTACATAATATCACTATTTTAATAAAAATTATGCAAAATACTTACAATTTTTGAGTAGAAAATTGCAAAACATAATATTTTACAAAATATTTTTAATTTGTTGCAGAACATACATGATCTACTCATAATATATGAGCTTAGAAAGATTTCATTTGAACAGTGATATTTAAATAAATTGATTCGCGAAATAATATGTTCTGCAATAATTGACGTAATATTTTAATTGCAGAACGTAAGTGCACTCCAACGTAAGTGCACTCCATAAAAAACAAGGACTTCATAAAATTGTTATATATATATATATATATATATATATATATATATACTAGCCTATGACCCCGTGCAATGCACGGATTGCTTTTAACACTTGAATGATTTTTAATAATATAACTATATCTTAAAATTATTATATTTTGATATATAGTTTCAATAGTTGAAAAATAAATTGAAAAATATAATAAGTTATAATAATAAATGTTTTGTGATAATTTGAGACTTTACTGAAAATAAATAATATAATATTATATGTTGTTCATGGGACTCGAGCCCTGAACCTGTAGAAATTGTTAAAATAAAAAATATAAAAGTTTAAATATAATAAGCTGTTGACGGGGTTCGAACCCTGAATTCATGAGAGCAGTTTAAATATTAATAAAATAATATTTTATTATTGCATCAAACGGTTCTAATCTATCTGACTTTAGATCTGACGGTTGTTATTTGTCGTACCAAACAACTGCACCGAGTAACCGACTACCAAATAGAGGGTGTTGTGCTTATAATAGTATAGTATATATATATATATATATATATATATATATATATATATATATATATACATATCTATATCTATATAAATTAGGGCTGTACAGACGAACCGCTCAACCGCATCCAACCGCTCAACCGCCCGCAACCAAATCGTATTTTGCGGATAATCGCGAAACGCAGGTTGGTTGTTGATTTAAATTTTAAAAACCGCTCATTCGCGGTTTGGGTGCGGTTTTAAATTCTTGAAAATCGCAAAATCGCAACCGCAACTCGCAACATATATTTATAATAAACTATATTTCCAAAAATGTAGTTGATACCATATAAATTAATAAGTATACACATTTTTTAACTGATCTTAGATTAATGTTAAGATTTCGTCTATAAGAGTCACAATCATTATTGAAAGGCATATGTCATAGCCTATTTGTTTATTCGAGGATTTAATTCAACTCAAATAAGAATGCAACAAGTAAATAGTGGTTCTATCGTCATAGAGATCTCTCAAAGTAACATATGTCAAAGGATTAAGTAACATTGTTCTTCTACAGTCTTGAGGACTTAATTCACTGGAAGAAACTCAAGAAATTGATCAAGCCTCAGTGATATAAATCAAGATTGTGGATTTAATCAAGTGACAGAGATCTCGTCAGGGTATCAATTAATTACAAGGATTTAGTCTGAAGAAAATCAAGAGTATCAAGGTCAAGGCATGAAGAAACGTCACGGAAGTTAGTCACTCATGAACCAGACAGTACAACGAGTGTCAACATTGAAGTGGTGGAATTAATTCATAATTGACAGTGATTTTCAGAAGATTTTCAGAAGAATGGTTGCTGCTCAAGATTAGTATTAATTCTCTATTAATTAATTAAGTCATATAAATTAATTAAGAGAATAAATTAAATCTGCAAAGATTAATTTTTTGATTAATTAAATTAATTAATTAATTAATTCAGAATTATTATTTGATTAAAATCTGTTTTAATCCAGCAAGACTATCTTTTGTATTAGCAAAACAATCGGTATGACAATCAATAGTCATACCGAAAGTCATGCTAGTGCATTTAGATTGTCTTGCCGAAAGTCCTATCAGTTCAATTGATAGTCCTACCGAAAGTCTTACCAGTTCAAAGGATTGTCATGCCGAGCTAAATGGATTGTCTTGCCAGTTAAAAATCACAGGATTCATTATTAAAAACACAACAGCTGTTTTTCAAGACAAAAAGAGCATTGAATATCATACAGAAGAACACAGAACAAAAAGAAAACCTGCAGAGAACTTATTGCAAATTCTCAGATCATTTATTTCTAGTATTTATTGTTAAATCCAATCCACTAGAAATACCTTTCTTGTTCTTGTGTAACTATCTAGCGGATCGAAATCCCTAGAACTTAATCTCAAATCGCTTTTAGCATTTGATCTTTTTATTGCAAAAATAGAAAAAGTTCATGTCGAATTTATTCTAGACTTGTGATAATTGATTTGAGATTAATCCCTTGTAAACGATACCGTTGTTGTAACACCTTTCAAGTTTAATAATAATTTTATTTAACTTGAATTTTGTTTCACTTTTTTATTCCGCATTTTATTCGATTAAACGGTATTGTTTGTATTCAACCCCCCTTCCACAAACATATTGAGACCTAACAATTGGTATCAGAGCCTTCTGATTAACGAACAAATCAAGATCCTAGACTTTTGCGATTCTTTCACTCCTTGAATTTTTATTTACTCAAAAATTCATAACGACTACACAAAAAGTTGGAACCGTTAAAATTTCACTATTCGATAAAGAAAATTATGTTATGTGGAAGAAGAAGATGCTATTATTTTTGCAAGTTGCAAATTCCAAATATCTGGAAGTGTTAAAGAAGGGTCCTAAAATTCCGATGGTTATTGAACCAGAGGTAATAGAAAATGATGTGGTGATTACCAAAGCAAGAACTTATGTGAAAGATCCTGAGGATTTTTCTCCTGCTGAAAAAGAAGAAGCCTCCCTGGATGCTAGCCTTCAATTAATTTTAGTAGATTCCCTTGATCCCTTGATGAATAGACATGTGATGAACTGTAAAGATTCCAAACACATCTGGGAAACTATTGAGGTTATTAATGAAGGCACAGAGGAAGTTAGGGAGAACAAGTTATAAATCCTAACCTCTGAGTATGAATACTTTAAATCCAATCCAGGAGAAGGAATCACTGAAGTGTTTGAGAGGTACAATGCATTGATCAACCTGAACATTAATGGTAAATACTATTCCATCAGGGAGATCAACAAAAAGTTCCTTTTAACACTGCCAACTCATCTCAAACATAGAATCACTGCCATAAGAGAAGCAAGAGATCTGAGTGAAATTTCTTTGGAAAGGCTCTATGGTGTGTTAAAGACTTATGAGTTGGAGCAGATTCAGCAGAAGGAAGTTTACGGGAAAGGAAGAGTGGTCAGCACGTCTACTGCTCTAGTAGCTGATGAACAACAACAACAACCACAATATCAACAACAATCTCAACAGTCAGAAAGAATGGTACAGTCTTCCAAGGTTGAAGAAAATGTGATAGTAGCAGAATTTGATCTACCTACTACAAATCAATCAGGAGATGATTTTTATTCCTTGGAAGAACTGGAGCAATTGGAGGATGAGTCAATGGCCCTGATTGTCAAGAGATTCTCCAATGTCAGATTCAAGAGAAATCCCAAGTTCAAGTATAAGTCCAACTACAACAGGTTCCAGAAAGGTGGATCTTCATCCTCTAACACCAGCAGTGGTGGGTACAAAACAGGGATGGTTGATCGAAGCACCATTCGATGCTTCAACTGCAATGAGTTGGGACACTTTGCCACATAATGCAGGAAGCCAAAACAAGTTAGGAAGAACTCTTACGATTCTAATCAGAAGAGTAAATCTGAAAGGGCTTACCTGGTAAAGGGAAGAAGTTGGGATGATACTGACAGTGAAGATGAAGAAGTTGGGAATCTTGCTCTCATGGCTAGTGATGCAAACACCTCATCGTCAAGAAAAGAGGTAAAATTTACTGATGCTGAATTAGTTTACCATCTAGGAGGTTCCTTAGATTGTGCTCGTCGTGATAATGAAATGTTAAATCAACAAATCAAAGACCTTGAGAAAGAGGTCAATGAATTAAGACTTGTGCACATTAATCAAGATAAATTAAAAGAACAAGTATCTTTTCTAGAGAATAGAGTTGACTGTTATAGACAACTCGAAACTATTCTCAAAGACAAGATCACCGGTCTTGAGGCTAAGGTTAAAGCTTACTTTAATTCTTGTTCGAAGTCCAAAGAGTTTTACAATAAGCAAGCTGTTAATCAAACATCTGGAATAGGTTATGATTACAATGTTGCTATTGGAAAATTAGGCATAAACTCCCCTCCTCATGTCTGTGCTAAAGGCAGGGAAGTACCACATGTGCTTAAGGGTATTGATGAACCCCTCTATAAAGAATCAATTGCTGAACCATTTGATGAGACCTTATTTATTATTCAAGAAGAAATCTGTGCTGAAGATCATGCTAATGAGAAAGCTGTTTCCAAGTCAAGTGTATCAAAGGTTCCAGTCAAAGTTGTGAAAGCAACTGAGACTAACTCAGACACACATGAGTTGGATAACACAAATGCCATGTCTACCATGCATAAGTTGCCTATTGTTAATTCCTCTCATAAAGCATGCGGTGTTCCTGATTGTATGTCTTGTGCTTTTAATTTGATGTATGCTTATTTTAATGGTAAGCATGTTTCTAATGATAAGACTACTCCTCGTCAGCATGTGAATAATAGGAAGCATGATATGTCTAAGACTGCTAGTCCTCCTAAAGTTAGAAAGGAGACATTTGTGCCTAAGCCTAAACAGAAATTTGTCAAGGCTGTTCACAAGGTCAAATGTCCAGTCATTGAGAAAGTTGAGAACATTAAAATTAAGAATGTTGTTTTGCCTGATAAAGGCCAATTTTACAAGTATGCCGGACCCAGCCAAGCTTGGGTTCCGAAGAAGGTCTAATCCATTTGTATTGCAGGGCATTAAACAGGTACAACCGGTAGTGTGGATTCTTGACAGCGGATCGTCAAGACATATGACCGGAGATAGAGCCCTCCTATCAAATATGGTTGAGAAAGCTGGCCCAATGGTTACTTTTGGAGATAACATCAAAGATTTAACTGAGGGATATGGCTGTTTGCTAGATGGAAATGTTATCATTGAAAATGTGTATGTTGTGCAAGGACTTGAACACAATCTGCTTAGCATTAGTCAGTTCTGTGACAACGGCTACAATGTTTTATTCGACAAGCTGAAGTGTCAGATTCTGCACAAGAAAAATGAAAAACCCTCCTTGATGGGAATCCGGAAAGAAAATCTGTTCGTAGCTGACATGAACTCTGGAAGCAATCCTGAAGTCAATTGTTTCTATGCAAAGACATCGTCAGATGAGAGTTGGCTATGACACAAGAGACTTTCTCATCTCAATTTCAAAACAATGAATTCTCTTGTCAAAAGAGAATTGGTCAGAGGTCTGTCTCAGCTGGAATTCTCCCCAGAAGGTCTGTGTGAGGCTTGCCAGAAAGGAAAGTCAAAGAAAGCAAGTCACAGAGGCACTGACACATCCTTCATAACTGGTGTTCTGCAATTATTGCACATGGATTTATTTAGACCAGTTAATGTCCTTTTGATGTCAAAGAAGTGTTACTTTCTTGTGATGGTTGATGACTATTCCAAGTATACTTGAGTTTTATTCCTTCACTCTAAGGATGAAACACCACAAGTTGTGATTGATCATATCAAGTTGATCGAGTTAGATTCTAATGTCCCTGTTAGAGCAATAAGGTCAGATAATGGAACAGAATTCAAGAATTCACTTCTTAATGGATTCTATACAGACAAAGGGATTACCAGACAATTTTCAGCTCCTAGAACCCCTCAGCAAAATGGAGTGGTAGAAAGGAAGAATCGTACATTGATTGAAGCTGCAAGAACGATGTTAAATGAATCAGTTCTTCCATTGTACTTATGGGCTGAAGCTGTCAATACTGCATGTTATACTCAGAATCGAACTCTAATCAACAAAGACTTCATGAAAACTCCTTATGAGATTTTGAATGAACAGAAACCTTCTATCAAATACTTTCATGTATTTGGTGCCAGATGCTTCATGCTCAAGGATGGAGATGATCGTCGTGGTAAATTCGAGGCAAAGGCATATGAGGGTATTTTTGTTGGATATGGAAGAAGATCATACAGAGTGTATATCATTGATCAACACAAAGTAACTGAAAGTGTCAATGTTATATTTGATGACACTAAACTCCCTAGTATCCAAACTGAAGATCCTTCTGAGAAACTGAAGTTTAATGATATGTCAGATTCAGAATCAGAACATGGTCAAGAACCTGAGGTTATTGCTGGTGAAGAACCTGTTAATCATGATGATACTCAAGGTAATGGTGATGGAAACTTTGGCAACAATGGAGATACCACTGCTACTGACGGAGAATCTTCAAGTCAACATGGCAACAACTCAGGGGGAGATGCTGAAGGATCAACTAGTAGGACATAACATCCCAATGAATTTCAAGGCGAATCATCAAGATCAAATCTTCCAAGACAGACTGTCTGGAATAAAGCTCATCCTTTTGAGTTGATTATTGGTGATCCAGATGTTGGAGTCAGAACTAGACGTGCTACTCAAAATGAGTGTCTGTTCTCAGGATTTCTTTCTGAGATGGAACCCTAAGAAGATTGAGGAAGCACTGACTGATCCAGATTGGGTGATTGCTATGCAAGATGAACTCAATTAGTTTGAACATCAACAAGTCTGGAAACTGGTACCTAGACCTACACACAAGAAAGTTGTTGGTACTCGGTGGGTATTCAGGAATAAACTAGATGAAGATGGTGTGGTTACAAGAAACAAAGCAAGACTGGTAGCTAAAGGGTATTCTCAAGCTGAAGGCATTGATTATGATGAAACCTATGCTCCAGTGGCTAGACTAGAGGCCATCAGGATATTTCTGGCATTTACAGCATTCTCTAACTTTAAAGTTTATCAAATGGATGTCAAGAGTGCCTTTCTGAATGGAAAGCTGGATGAAGAGGTATATGTAGAGCAACCTCCTGGTTTTGAAGATCCAGATCATTTGGATTTTGTCTACTTTCTTTTCAAGGCTATCTATGGACTCAAACAGTCTCCGAGAAAATGGTATGACACTCTCTCTGAATTTTTTATTGAAAATAGCTTTATTAGAGGTGTCATAGACAAAACTCTCTTTTCTAAAAAGCATAAGAATGATACTATATTAGTCCAAGTCTATGTAGATGATATAATATTTGGGTCTACTAATGATAATCTCTGTAAGAGATTTACTAAGTTAATACACAGCAAATTTGAAATGAGCATGATGGGAGAGCTGAAGTTCTTTCTTGGATTACAAGTAAATCAAAGGTTAGATGGAACTTTTATTTATCAATCCAAGTATCTCAAAGAACTCCTCAAAAAGTACAATCTAGAGGATTCTGCATCAGCAAGGACTCCGTCAACTACAACTGTCAAGCTTGGACCATGTGAAAACTCCATTAAGGTAGATGTCACAAGCTACAGAGGTATGATTGGCTCGTTACTCTATCTTACTGCAAGTAGACCAGATATTATGTATGCTACATGCTTATGTGCAAGGTTCCAAGCGGATCCTAGAGATATTCATCTCGTTGCTGTTAAACGAATCTTAAGATATCTTAAGGGAACACCAAATCTAGGTATTTGGTACCCTAAAGAATATGGTTTTAACCTTGTTGGATATACAGATTCAGATTACGCAGGAAGTGTTGTTGATAGGAAAAGCACCTCAGGGAGTTGTCAATTCCTAGGGAGCAGACTAGTCTCATGGTACAGCAAGAAATAACAAACAGTTTCAAATTCAACGGCCGAGGCTGGATATATTGCTGCTGGAAGCTACTGTGCTCAGATCTTGTGGATTAGGAATCAGCTACAGGACTATGGCTCTATATTGAACAAAATACCTATTCTATGTGACAATACAAGTGCAATAGCCATCACCAACAACCCTGTGCAGCATACAAGGACCAAACACATTGACATCATGTATCATTTTATTAGAGAGCACGTCATGAATGGTACTGTTGAACTATTTTTTGTTCCAACAGAAGAACAAATAGCAGATATTTTCACTAAACCTCTTGATGAATCCACATTTACCAAATTAGTTGGTAAATTGGGTATGTTGAATAGCTTTAGTGATTAAACTTGTGAATATCTGAAATCTGTTCTTGAGTGAATTTACAAATGAATTTTTCATAAATGAAAAATTCATTTGCAAATTTATTTTATCATTTTCCAAAATTTCTTGCTTATTTGTATGAATTTTTTATTATCTTATCTTATTTATTTACTCAACTTGTTAATTTTAATGTCTTAGAATATTTTATTTTCTCTAAAAATATTTTTCTATGAATTTTATTTGCTAAAATTCAAAAGAAATCTATTTTTGGACTGAAAATATAATTATCTCTGAAATATTTTAATTGTGTAAATATTTTCTGCCATATCTATATTAGTATTTATTGTAGTTTTCTGTAAAAAAATTTTATTTTATGTTCTATTTTTGTTAAAAACTGTTTATATTTGGTTTTTAAAATATATATATATTTGTTTATTTGTGTTAAGTTTATACTTGAATGACAATCGGAAAGACAATTGAAATTGTCTTGCTGAAAGTCATTTCAGTATATTTATATAAATACTTAATTTATTTTATACTAGAATGACAATCGGCAAGACAATTGAAATTGTCTTGCTGAAAGTCATTCCAGTACATATAATTATTTATTTTTAATTCAGTTTAATTTTATAACTGGCAAGACAATCGGTATGACTATTGATTGTCATGCCAGTAATAAAATTAATATCAGATATTTTTTGTTTTATTTTATACTGGTATGACAATCGGTATGACTATCAGATTGTCATACCAGCTATATTATTACTATGTTTTTTTTGTTTTATTTTTGTTTGTTTTGTTTTCTCAATTTACCTGGTATGACTATCGGTATGACAATTGGTAAGACTATCCCGAATTGTCATACCAGTTGTCTATTTAACGTCTCTTTGTCTTGTTAAAATCATTCAGTTCAGTTTTTGTTCAAAATTCGAACAGTTTCTTTCTTTTTCTCTCTTATTTCTCTCTCTCTCACTTCGAACAGATCAAAACTGCCTCCTTTGTCTTCCTTGCTCGAGTTTTTACTCAGCATACAAAATCATCACTCATGTGATATATACATACACGTATATACATACAGAAGTGCTGCCCAATTTTTATGTTTTAAAAACAAAAAATTTCACTTCGTTTTTGTTCCCTTAAAAAAAATCAGTGTTTGTTTGCTTTTGGGTATTTTTATTTTAATTTTGTTTGGTGTCTTGTGCGTTTTTCAGATCTATTATCGTGAGTTAAGAACTTTAACGAGATACATTACTTTCTAAATTTTTCGGATATAATTGATTTAATTCGAATTATTAAATTTTTTTAATTAATTCGAATTTTCTTAATTTAATTCTTAAAATTCTGAAAGTGTGTGTTTTATTAATTTTTTAATGGCTCTCAATTTCCAAATTGTCGCACATAATCTTGTTGGTTATTTTAATCCAGATAAATGTGATGTAGAAAAATTTAAGTTGTGGATTAGATTTTTAAATGACCATTCGATTGTTAGCTCTGCTATTAAATCAAATGTGATTTTAAATATTGATCTGCTCAGACTGATTTGCACAACCTCTACTGTGGCCGATGACTTTAAATCTTTTTCATTCATCGTGGCAAACACACAGTATGTAGTTGATGAAACAGTCGTCAATCGAGCGTTAAATTTTCCTATGGACAATTTCTGTAATTTGCCCTCTGAAAATGATATTTCAAACTTTTTCCATGCTATTCACTATCAGGGGGTGATTAATTTAACCAAGTTGTCTAAATCCAATTTGGTTTCAGAATGAGACATTTTCTTCGATACACTTTCTAAAGTGTTTGCCAACTGCACTAAATCCAACTTTCACAACATCACTTCCACTCTGCAGTATATTGGTCATGCGGTTGTTTTCAATCAAAGGATCAATTTTGGCAAACTACTTTTACCCATTCTTTTGAGACGTCTCTCTACTGCTTTACGTGATCATTCGACAAATCGCAGGGTCTCGTGCTACTATGCTCGTTTTCTCATGCTCATAGCAGAACATATTCTCTCACCTGAGCATAAAGCCCTTTTTGCTAACTCCTCAGTAACCGAACCCCCTCCAGTAAGCAAAAATATTTACACCCGCCAAGACACAACTTTCAAATTCATGCAAGTCCCAGTACTTGTATCTGCTTTCATGGCCACTTATATTCCTTTACCTATCTTCAATCTTCCCGGTCATGAACAGCAAGCTCAACCTCCAGTGGTTCAAACCACCCAGGCTCAAACATCAGATGCTCTTCCTCTGCAGGTAATAATTCCTCAAACTCAACCTATTCCTACTTCTGTTGAAAGACCCCCAGTGGTTGATAGGACTGACCATGAAGTTGTAGAACCACAGCTTCAATCCCAGGTCATAGAGCCAAATACAGAGTCACAACCTATCTCAACCTCTCCCCCACTGTCTAAAATGTTACCTAGAAGGTTAGTAGGAAGTAGTATGTTAGTGGATGTGAATGAACCCTCAGCTCTGCCTCCACCCAAGAAAAGAAGAACATTTACTGAGGCATCTGAAAGCCCATCCTTGTCCTCCCAACAGGACATGGACTTTGAAATGGCCACTGAACAGTTACTAGAAACATTCTCCCAACAGGATGAATCTATTGAAATTCGCCATAGGGCCATGGCATCCTGTACTGAGTCAAGCATAATTCCATTACTCACAATGGAAGCATACAGACCAGTAGATAATACTCAGGACACGGAGCGAGGAGTGCACATTGAGTCGGTTACAGTGCCTGCCATAGTTATGGCAGAAGAGCAGTCACATGCTTCTGAGGGAAAATCTGACTCTCAGCCACCTTTAATAGAGTCATTTTCTCCCCTCCCAGATCCAACACATCTGGCTCCCTCAAGGGATTCTCCACTCGCAGATTTATCTGGAGAAAGTGGAGGGCAACTCGGTCAATCTATCCCTGAAGCAATCCAGACATCTATTTCACATGAAAAGATAGGTTTGACTGAGGATCGGGACTCGCGAATTCCCATTGCACCACCACTGACCTCTCTTGAAGAGGCTAGGGTGATTTTAAATGCAGGTACAGAAGATCAGCATTAGGAAGACTCCTCACGAGCAATTATATTGAGAGATACACAAGCATGTGAGTTGAGTGAATCAAACAGGAGAGATATTCAGGTGAGCGCACACACAGACACAAACACTGAAAATCTGTTAGCTCAAATTGTTGATCTCAAGGAACAACTTGTAAAAAGTCAGGCTGAAGCTTAGTCCTTCAAAGCACAAGTGGTTGAACGGTCTTCTTCTTCCACCTCTGTCAATAATCAACTGGCTCTCATCAGGAATGAAATATCAGATTTGAAGACATCTGTTGTACCTAAGCTTAACTCAATCCAGGCATCTCTAACGTTATCAGCTGACGACATTTCAAACTTCTGCTATCTACATACAAGAATGACTTCTCTTGAAGACTTGGTTGAAATGAATCATTCACTAGATTCTTCCAGATTTCTGAAGATAGAGATGGGCATGGAACATCTGAATGAAGGGATGAAGCACCCGTACTACATGATCAAAAATTCTCACTGCCCTAATAAAGAACAAAGGACTTTCTTTGAAGGGCCGCCTGGTGGAGGCTCAGGCTCTGGAGGTGATGGAGGTCATGGATGATCTAAGAGAAAGTCTGTAGAGGATTCCTCAACTAAGGGGGAGAAAAAAGGGAGAAGTGAAAAGGGAAAAGAAAAAGATTCATCTGCTGGAGGCATAGGGAAGCCTGATGATATCTACTATAGTGGAGAACATGATGACTTTGATATTTGTGACATTCCCACTGAACCAGTCTTGGAAGATAAAGATGGTTTCTTTGAAGCTGAGGAGGAAAGTGATTTTGGAGAATGGGAAGAGGAAGCTCCAGTGGATCCTCTGTTTGAGAAAGAGTTTCAGCAACAGCAGTCAGAATTGAAAAGAAAAGAAGCTGAACTCAAAAAGGTATCCCAGATCATTGACATGAGGAAAGATATCCAAAGAACAGAAGCTCTTCAAAAGCAACGTCTTCATGACATTAAAGCTCAAGAAAGGAGAAGAGATGTCAGACTGAAGATTGGTGAAAAATGGGATGAAGCTAGGAGAGTACTTGATATGCCTCAGCTGAGCACAAACAATGATAGGCAGTTTCTACATCTTCTGGACAAGCTGGAGATCTCTAATCCAAACAATGACATGTACATGAATGCTATAAAGACTGAAGATTCAAGGATCACAGCTGCCTTTGACAGATCCCTAAATGAGATGAGCATATTTGTATACTGTTAGGGCGAAGGATCTTTCAAGGTGTCACTTCATCTGTTTGAGAATCGTTCTTTGTCAGAGATTTGGGTTCTTCTCAACAAAGTCAAAAGAAGCTCAGAATTGAATGAAGTTCTTCGAGAAAGGCTCAAAGAGTTTGCCAGCAGGGCTAGTCCTCAAGTGGTCAACAATCCTCATCAGGTACAATTCTTTAAGTCTGACTGTCTTCAAATCGGCCAGCTCGATTCACAATCTCTTAAAGACTACTCAGCTAAGCATCTGGTCTGGATGGAACATCACCTAAGAACTGCTGGATATTCATCTATGTTGAAAACTCAAGCAGCTGATTTGATTCAAGCTTATTGTGAAAAGAATATCAAAAGGTACAATCAGTTAAAGAATAAGCTAAAGTCAGTTGGAGTTCAACCAGTTAGACCAGATAGCTTCACTTCAGAATAGGATCGTGTCTTTGACAAGGAGTTGCTCCAAGATTTGGAAGAAGGTGAAGTCGGAAGAGAAGACAACTGAATTTAATTAGCTTAAAACTCAATGTAATATGATTAGAGCTTTATGAATCAAGATAGACTAATGTAGTTATATGTTCAGGCTAGAGGAACATCTATCTTGTATTCACTTGTAAATTTCTTTTGGAATCTGGAAAATGTTAAATATAATCCAGAACTTTTCTGCTATGTACTTTGCATTACTGTTTATATCTTTTTCTTATTTGTTAGTTGAGTTATCCTCTAGGTATTTGTTGTTATTGTCTAACAAACAAATAGGGGGAGATTGAAAGACATATGTCATAGCCTATTTGTTTATTCGAGGATTTAACTCAACTCAAATAAGAACGTAACAAGTAAATAGTGGTTCTATCGTCATAGAGATCTCTCAAAGTAACATATGTCAAAGGATTAAGTAACATTGTTCTTCTACAGTCTTGAGGACTTAATTCACTGGAAGAAGCTCAAGAAATTGATCAAGCCTCAGTGATATAAATCAAGATTGTGGATTTAATCAAGTGACAGAGATCTCGTCAGGGTATCAATTAATTACAAGGATTTAGTTTGAAGAAAATCAAGAGTATCAAGGTCAAGGCATGAAGAAACGTCACGGAAGTTAGTCACTCATGAACCAGACAGTACATCGAGTGTCAACATTAAAGTGGTGGAATTAATTCATAATTGACAGTGATTTTCAGAAGATTTTCAGAAGAATGGTTGCTGCTCAAGATTAGTATTAATTCTCTATTAATTAATTAAGTCATATAAATTAATTAAGAGAATAAATTAAATCTGCAAAGATTAATTTTTTGATTAATTAAATTAATTGATTAATTAATTCAGAATTATTATTTGATTAAAATCTGTTTTAATCCAGCAAGACTATCTTTTGTATTAGCAAGACAATCGGTATGACAATCAATAGTCATACCGAAAGTCATGCTAGTGCATTTAGATTGTCTTGCCGAAAGTCCTATCAGTTTAATTGATAGTCCTACCGAAAGTCTTACCAGTTCAAAGGATTGTCATGCTGAGCTAAATGGATTGTCTTGCCAGTTAAAAATCACAGGATTCATTATTAAAAACACAGCAGCTGTTTTTCAAGACAAAAAGAGCATTGAATATCATACTGAAGAACACAGAACAAAAAGAAAACCTGCAGAGAACTTATTGCAAATTCTCATATCATTTATTTCTAGTATTTATTGTTAAATCCAATCCACTAGAAATACCTTTCTTGTTCTTGTGTAACTATCTAGCGGATCGAAATCCCTAGAACTTAATCTCAAATCGCTTTTAGCATTTGATCTTTTTATTGCAAAAATAGAAAAAGTTCATGTCGAATTTATTCTAGATTTGTGATAATTGATTTGAGATTAATCCCTTGTAAATGATACCGTTGTTGTAACACCTTTCAAGTTTAATAATAATTTTATTTAACTTGAATTTTGTTTAACTTTTTTATTCCGCATTTTATTCGATCAAACGGTATTGTTTGTATTCAACCCCCCTTCTACAAACATATTGAGACCTAACAATTATAATATATATAACCAAACAAATGGAAAATGTAATCAACATGTTATTTTTTTTATTCTTCTTTTTTTATTTTCTCTCGCCTCCATATTTTTATATGTTTTTAATATCTTTGCTCCACACGGAGCATTAGTTTGTATTTTATTTTTGAATGTAAATTTATCACGTAACTTAAATTTGAATTTATTAATATTTCGAATTTATTTTTTGCAAATTATTAATTATTTTAAAATAAGTGGTTGAACCGCAAACCGATCCGCAATAACCGCAAATTCGCAACCGCAATTGACGCGGTTAACTGCAACCGCATTTGCGGATGACAATTTTCTAAAACCGCTCCGCTCTTCGCGGTTTGGTTCGACTTTTACCCCAAAACCGATCTGATCCGAACCGCGTACACCCCTAATATAAATTATAAATCCTGAACCCAAAATACAATCCCTTTTACCTTTCTACCCTTCGTACTTTCCTCTTTATTACGAAAAATGTCATTAACTTTATACTCTCTTACCATATGAATACTCACTTTTCTGTATTAATACTCACAATCTTCATTTCTCAACTAAGAATACTACTAAAGTACAACTATGTATTCTTCAATGTGTTGGTTAATGTTACATTGTCTTAAATTAAATATTAATATTTTCCGAACCAATGTCCTTTCTTCACGTGCATGATTTGATATTTAAAAACCATACTTTCATCTGTACATGATTACAAATCTTATTTTCCCACCATTTCCCTTTCTCATTTCAAATTAATTAATTTTTTAAAGATTGAAGAGGTACTTTCCTCTTTTGACAAATTGTGCTTCTTTCAAGCAACTATTACTTCCTTCAAATCACCAAACACCTTGAAGAGCTAATCGGTTTCAATGACTACCACCCGGCTTCCGTTACGTAAGCGCGCCTTACTTTAGGTTGATGAAAGCTGTGAAAAAAATCGTAACAGTGGTTGGTCTTCTTCCACACTATTAGTTTCCTTTTTTGTTTTACCCTTACTAAATTAATTTTCTCTTAAAACATATTTTGCAGATGGTCGTAGAGCTTTTAACGAAATTTCTCTAAACTGTACTGAAAGACAACGAATAACTTTAAGTCATCATCCTTTTGTCATGGAACGTTCATTGGAAAACAAAATGTTAATTGACAACAAAGAGGTAAGTTCATGAATAAGCATATGTAATTTTACAAATAATAAGTTACAGATTAACATGTATTGTTGTTCAGAATCATTATCATCATTTGAACTTGGATGTATTGGAAGGTTACCATACGAAAAGAAAATGTAATATTTTCACTGAGAATTCTGGATGTACACCATCACCACTAACTACTGCTCATTCAACTGTTACTGTAAGTTTATTCAATGTGCCCACTTTCATAAATCCAGAATTCATAATTTTTCTTTAAAACTTAATGACAGTACTAACTCCTTCGTCAAAAGAGTAATTATCAAGCTGGGAAGACTGTTGTGCTGCAATCATCACTGAAGAAAATGAAACATTCTTTGGTTGTAGGCAAGTGTTTTAGTTGATGTACATCATATCCTCTTTCTTATGATTTTGTTAGTCATAGCTATTTCATTTTCATTCAGGACCTTCCTTGGTAAGTCCCAATAATGCGTCTTCCCATTTTCCAGCAAAGAAAGTGAAAAATAAATGGGATGATGGCAATCCAGGATTGAATAAAAATATTATTCGCCTATGAAATGTCATTACATGATAGTTTTACTGATTCTAACTACTCACAACTAGGTGATGTACATCTTTAAATATTATAAAGATTTTCAATTATTAACAATGTCTCTAAATGTGTTTTGCCACAATGTATTTTTTGTTGTTAATGTAGATTAGACCCGGCAATTTTGAACACGACTTACACGACACGAAACGACACAAAAATTTAGTATTTGTGTTTGCATTTTTAGTACACGACACGAAAGTACACGAACACGAAAGTACACGGTTGAGATTTAGTGTCGGTTTTGTGTTTAACCTTCGAGTACACGACACGACACGAAGTATACGACATAAATAAATTTTATAATTAAATTTTAATTTTTTTATAAATATATGTAGAATTATAATAATTGTATGTTTATTTATTTTTAAAATATTATTTGATTTCATTATATTGTATAGAATTGAGATCTAAATATATATTTTTCATATATTTTATACTTTTTCTACCTAAAAATCTTATATTTTAATTTAAATTAATATTCAATTTAATATATATTAATATTGAATTAACACGACATACACGACACGAAACGAAAGTACACGAACACGAATGTACACGAACGCTAAACATGTCGGTTTTGTATTTGTTAATCAAGTACACGAAACACGAAAATACACGACACGAACGAATTTCCAGGTCTAATGTAGATGAATGTGAGAGTAGTGGTTATCAATATGCAGAGGATGACTTTCTTGCTGATTATGGTAATTTTAAATCAGTTTATAGTTTAATAATGTTGTATAGTGAATGTATATCGTATACTCATTTTATTTTTTGCATGCAGATGAATGTGAATTTGATGAATGTGATGATTTTGAGGAAGAATATTTCAGTGATTCTACCACAGGTTTAGTCTTACTCCTATATACAACTATTTAGTATTTGTAGCATGTTTAAACAAATTGAATTACAAAAGTTGTTAATGTTTACCATCCACATTCTTCTTGCCTCATGCAGTTCCTAAAGAATATATCAGTCTAGGTGCACCGTTAGTTAAATGTGAATACTGTCAAGCCTACATGTGGAAGGAGGAACGAGTTAACAAAAATGTTACACGTGGCGTTCCTAAGTTTTCCATATGCTGCCGTAAGGGCTTAATCAAGCTACCAAAGGCCCCTCCCACTCCATCATTCCTTTGGCAGATCTACACTGATCCTAAAAAAGGTCCTGCATTTTAAAAATGTTTCCGGCTTTATAACAACATGTTCTGTTTCTCATCCACTGGCGGTACCATAGATAACTCAATCAATAGCGATGGCGGGCCATATATTTATCGGCTGAATGGGCAAAATCATCACGTATTTGGCTGTTTGATTCCTGTTGATGCTGAAACTCCTAAATTTTGTCAACTTTATATCTACGATATAGATAATGAAGTTTCTAATAGTCTGCGATGGATTGATTTAAAAGAAGGTGAAAAAATTGATGAGGAAATTATGCAGGGTCTGATGGATATGTTGGATGATAATAATGAGTTGGTTAAAGAGTTTCGGATTGCACGTGATCGTTATAAAGAATCTCCTATTGTTGAGTTGAGAATAATTTTGAAGGTGTGTCGATCTCAAAGTGGGAGAAAAACTCATTTTGCACCATCGGACGAAGTTGCAACCATAATGGTTGGAGATTTGGAAGATCCTTGTGTTTCTCGAGATACCATCACTGAGAGCAAAACTAAAGGGTTGGAACGTATAACCAACATTCATCCGAAATTGATGGCTTTGCAATATCTAATATTGTTCCCCTGTGGAGAAGATGGTTATCACAAAGAAATTACACGTTCAAGCTGATGATCACAAAATGGAACATAGACAACGAGATAGGATCATACATAGCAACAGACGTTCTCAAAGGTTTCTTCGATGAATCATCAATGATGCAGGACCAAAATATGGAACTGACACCACTTTCTCAATCTTATCCAGAGGTACAACAAAACATTATGCTTGCACAATTCAACCTGAAAATTTAAACATCTAAAATAACACTAATGCAAATTTTACAGACTTCAAACTCAACCTATCACTTGGATGGAATGTCTCAGATGAATTTTCAAACACCAGAAGTTTCAAAGAAACAAGGCAAGCAGAAGATGGACGACAACTGAACAAAGTTGTGTGCTACAAGATTTCCTATATTTTGCAAGTAAACAATGATGTAGTTTCTTTATTAACTCTATTTGGCATGTAACAGACTTATTTGCAACAACATTGCCGATTATTCTGTAACCGAGTATTTGACAATATCAAACTACTTTGCATGTATGGTAATTGAAAAACATGCTTTAGTAAAGTCATAACTTATGATTATAGGAAATTTTATTATTACTAATACCCAGTGGAGCGGGCAATATTTCTAGTATATATATATAGAAACTACAAACTACAAACTAAATTAAAATATAAACTACAAACTACACCATACCCCCCAATTTAAATATACCCTCTCACACACAACTCCACCTAATTCCCTCTATTTTTAATTGAATTTTTTCCGTCAATTGGTGAACTCGTTTTAAAATCTAACTTCACTATATTTTTCTACATCCTGCAACAATCAGTCTGAATACCATATTTGATATATTTCGGCGATAAATTATTAATTATACCATGAAAATCACTAAAATCTACCGGTTCTTGGAGTAGTGCACATGGAGGAGAGAGAAAGAGATTAAACATGTGGCTGTTATTGGTTTGTAGTTTGTATTCTAATATTTATTTGTATTTGAGCACTTGCCTATATATATAAAAATGTTCTATAGAGTCCTTGTATATATATATATATATATATAGTATCCCTATATATCTATATATCTATATATATATATATATGGCTAATCTAATGAGAACATTCTTAGAGTTAGAACTTAGTACGACCCAAAATTAGGCCCAATGGATACACAAGAGGTCCATACATCGTGACATTATTATCGTTTTTAATTTCAAAAAATAATAAATATAGACATTATATACACGGATTTCCACAAAATTCCACTACTTATCATATGCCATTATTTTTTTGCGGCTCCAAACAGAAAGCTCCTCCGTTAAATTAACAGATCTGAATAGGACTTACCACATATATGCCATATACGATTATTGTTTCTTTAGTAGATCTAAATTAATAGTGATAGATTGAAAATGATAGATCATGATAAGGAAAACAAAGAAGTTGTATGTATGGATGTGTGTGCTATATATATATGTATCTTTGTGAGAAGAAATTTGAAGAGATTGTGAGATGGTGGTTGGAGGAGTGGAGGATGATCAAAAGAGAAATGGAAACGACATGAGCTGTAATACCCCCAAATTCGGGGTCGGGGATCCGGGTTGTCACGAGTTCCATTTCCATTAATAACACTTAATCTTCAATCAACAACTAACCACTGCATGCTATGACCCCATAATATATACACACACAAAACAAGTTATAGCCTCAGAGATGAAACCAAAATAAGTACAAGTCATATGATCCACAAATTATAAGTTATTACAACTCAAAAGGATTTCTGAATAAGTTTACATGTTCATTACCATTATATTACATGATTCATAATTATACATAAGACTGGTACACCAAAAATTGAAAGCCTAGCCCATTGGTAGTTCCTACCTCAGCTATAATGGCATCAACGTCTACAGGAAACTACAAAATATTTCCTATCCGTTTGTGAATTGAGATTTTGATCATGTTCATCTTGTCTAACTGTCGTTGTGTGATAGATAAAATAAAGCAAGGGTGAGCAACACAGCCCACCAAAATAACTTATAATTGATCAACAATATATGACCCTTTGCATAGTATTTCTGAAAGTCTTTGTCATGCAAATATGAACCAAGTTCAATATCTTAAGACGATGAAGTCGTAAAATATTTTAATATATATTTTTTTCATAAATCTCTGAAATGCTCTGTTATGCATTATATAAATAGAGTTCCAATACATTTCAAAAGATGAAATTACAAGTTACTTCAACATATATCTTTTCGTAATAACTGAAAATCTCTGTTATGCAAGTATAAACAGAGTTTCAAAATATAAATTGTATAATATAACGTTACAAGGTGATCTCATATATCTAACGTTGCCTTAACATTTTTTTGAAAATCTTTGCAGTATAAAGTACGAACGAAATCTCAACATATCTAACATATAAAGAAATGTTACAAGATAATTCAACTTTATTCTTTTTCATGAAAAATCACTGAGAACCTTTGTTATGTCATCTATAACCAAAGTCTCAGAATATTATTTAAAAGATAAAGTTACAAGATACTTCATTTCAAAATCTAAATTTTGAATGCTCGACCCTGCCAACACTCACCGGTCACCCAGCCGTAGCTTTCTCTCATTGGGGTTCTCTCGATGATGTTGCAGAAAAATCCAATTTGGATGATGAACTACTTATTGGAGTATCACCGCGTCAGATTGTGCAACTTACGATGATCAGTCGTAGTCATACAACCCCACTTAATGCCTACATATTGGGGAGAACAACCGGATTTACTTGTCGACTGATCGCTGGACTCCTAAGGAATGAACCGTCTTTCCGGAACTTCCTGGCCATATGGGCCTAATAAATAATGTTAGACCGGCGCTACTCGTCATCCTATGCCAACTCCTATTTCGATTACAAATCCATGACTCTGAAACGTAAAGTTCGTCTCCCTTTTCCCCAAGTAGGAACTTGTTAATAGGACTTTACAAAGAAGTCGTATCAGTCTGGAAAGGGGAAACTCACCAATATTTCCCAAGCGATGCTTATTAATAGATTAACTTGTTCCATGACTTACTTCCCGAATATTGGGTAAGTAATAAGACTCTCTATCTATATCTTTTCAGCAACTTCGTTGCGGATATAAAGCCCATCGTTGAGCAATATCCCCTATATTTTGAGCTAATATTTAAATCTCCTTCGCAAAGAAAGATTTAATTTGAAAACGGGGTTTAGGATCATCTCTTTTAATTTTAACATAATCTTGATAAAGTTCAAAAATATTCTTCAGAAATATTGAAGGTCAAGATGATTTAAATAATATAAATCATTTTTCAATCTCATTTAAAAATATTTAATGAATATTTAAGCATAATTCCTTAAATAATTATTGATTAAAGAATATATTTAAATAAAATAATTGGACTTAAATCCTTCAATGAATATTCAAAACTAATATCCATTTAATAAATAATGTAAATATTTATAAATAAAAACTTTAATTGAATTATCAAAATAATATTCACTTTAGAATTTAAAACTATCGAATAAACTTTATTCGATTAATAGTTATCAAAAACCATACGTAACATATTCAGGAACATCGTCTCCCGGTTCAAAATATAATGTTCAACTTGTATACCCTATACTAAGGGTATTCGTAAAAATCTAGCTTATAACTATCATATGTATTATAGCGTATAAGCCCAACATTTAACTCATACTTCAATTATCGCTCACACCCCCTCGCCTGTAACAATTATATAAAATTAAAAAATATATTTTTTTACGCGAAATTTTTGCAATCACCTTCCTAACTGTCCAAACTACTTTACTCAAAAGTTTGATAAACTATCGAGTCTTTTAAGGGGTTTAAAGACAGCCTTAAAGTTATCTATTAGGCGATAGTCGGTTTAGGACAACGACGATAATTCTTAAACCGAAACTCTATTTTATACGTTATTTATATCAAAACGAAGTTTATAACATGAACTATCTAAACATGGCAGTGGTGATGCTAATCAGTGGGTCATGGAACACAAAAGTTGCACACATAACTAGGGAGGGAGAATTTAGGCATTACGACGGCTACAAACGCAACGATTCCAAATTTACAACTTCGTCAAATCAACCAAAAACAACCCAAACATCATCCACAATCAATACAACATCCTAATCCACCAATTCTAAGTGAAATTATTTAATAACAACATCTTTAACACTAAGCATCATACATGACCAACCAATGACAATAATCAAGTCTAAACTCATCCAAATCATATCACTAATCATATCAAATCCTAGCATACTCTAAAAACTATCATAACATGCTTAAAACCTTATTAAACCAACTTAGTTCTAAAGGTTCAAGAACTTTATACCTTCCTTAAGGAGTGGAGATTCACTTAGAAGCTTCAAGGAGTGCTTATATGGCCCTAGGAAGCTTGGATCTTCAATGGAACCTAAGAAAACCAAAAAAAAATTAACTTGGTTACTATTCACCCTCCACTAGGTTGCCATTTGGTCATTTAATTGCTTTACTTCTCGTTTATCATTCAATCCTTTTTTATCGTTTG